>NC_048420.1:20943721-20983721 GCF_013103735.1 Etheostoma cragini | reverse complement strand
TTAAAAAAAAAGGTGAAAATGGATGTCAGTTTCTCTCTTTATTTCTTTTTCATTTAGTCACCTTTTTCCATTGGTGGAATGTAACTACATTCATGAACATAAGTACAATTTTGAGATACATGTACTTTAGGTGAGTATATCTTACGACAGAATACTTCTACCACACTCTGTTTTGGAGGCAAATCTTGTATTTTTTTTTTTTTTTTTTTGTACTTTGTACTACAAAAATGTTATAACTTTAGTTAGAAGCTACTGGGGAGATTTAGATTCTTAATAATAATTAGTTAAAAGAGCGAGTTAGCCTCGTTTTTATTTTTGAGAAAACAAGAAATGCCGTCACCCAACATCGCTTAGAGCATCTTTTAGGCTAATTATAACTAACGATAATCCATTAAGATATACACGATTACTAAATGGGCCATTCTGCATAAGAACTACTTTTGATACTTTGAGCATTTTCTGATGCTAATACTTTTGTACTATTACTTTAGTAAGGTTTTAAATGCAGGATTTCCCCTTGCGACGGAGTATTTTCCCACTGCAGTGTTGCTTAGAGAACTAAATACTTCTTCCACCGCTGTTGTCTTCATTCCTTCCTTAAATTCTTTAAAATAAAAAATAATGAACAAAGAATAAGAATGTGCACAGAAAAGGTGTTTGTACGGACTTAAAGACATTGTAGTGTCTACCTTCACAAAAATGTTTTTCAACATAGAGCTAAAACGATTAGTCAGATAAACTAGTTGACTATTCTGACAACCAGTTAATCATTTAAGTAAAAATTCTCCCTCAAGTGATAAACTGAATATTTTGGGGGGTTTGGTCTGTTGCTCAGGCCAACAACCAAATCACCTTGGCCTTCGGAAATTTTTTAAAACCTTTTTTGACTAAACAATTATTTTTATTACTAAACAATAACTAATTGTTAGTCAGACCCCTAATTAGCCACCCAAAGGACAATTTGTGCTTAGTTATCAATTGTTCTGGAGGAAACACACACGCATTGGCCATCCTGTATCACTGAGTCAGATCTCCTTCCTTTATGATGGGGGGATGTGGACAACCTGCATCCTCTCTCTCTCTCTCTCTCTCTCTCTCTCTCTCTCTCTCTCTCTCTCTCTCTCTCTCTCTCTCTCTCTCTCCCTCTCTCTCTCTCTCTCTCTCTCTCTCTCTCTCTCTCTCTCTCTGAATGCTTTATGTCAACAGCAAGTCAAGTATTTTGTACTTGTCAAAGTGCTGCCACATTTTATGTAAAGAAAAGCCATCCGGGGATAAGCGTTCTCAGTTCTGCTCACAATAGGCCTGTGATGGATTTTTTTTGTCCCTGGCTTAGAGACAACACACCGACCTTGATGGAAGGGATTTGGTTATGACAATAGGAATGATTCAGGAAAATGGACTGATGCTTGTGTGAGGCAGACCTGGTTAGGAGCAGTTGAGGATTTGTAAGAAACTGTTGGTCTTTGTTGGACAGAGTTTTCATTGTGTAGTTCTGTTCAGAGGTGTGAGATGTTTTGTGGTTTAGTGAAAGACTGGGTTAATCAGATGTGTCAGATGTTAAAAATGGCCCGCGTGTTCATTTTCATTGATGTTTTTTTTTTTACATTTATACCAAATGTTTAACTGTTTGGATTCTGTTCTCGAGTACAGCATCACAGCACCATTAGTCACGATTGCCCCGACAAAATCCCGGAAAACTTTAATAATTCAAATAGGCTACTAATTGGGTCCCAGATGACACCTCAGTGATCCACCCACCTCGTGTTTTTACTTCTGCTGAAATGAAAAGTTTTAATTACTCACCAGACTGGCAAATCTTCTCCATACACAATGTGGGTTTATCTCCATATCTCATGATTTGAATCAGACACGTGACTGTGACCCCTCTTTGGGTTCTGGTTGGTCCTGGTTTGACTAGAAATCAGAATTTGTGCCCGAGGGATTGTTTTTAAACGCTAGATGAAGTCTTAAAAAAGCAACAATGCCCCAAAGACTTCACAATCCCAGAAGGATAGGAAAACCACTTAATCTTCACATTTTAGAGGCTGGGGCAAATTAATTCTTGCTTAAAAAATGACTTAAATGATTAATATATTGTGAAAATAGCTGCCAGCTCTAGCCAAAACAGCACAAGTTCAGTTTGTTGTGTAGCCTAAATTTATTTATTTCTGTTATTTTTCACAAATTCCCCTCAGAGGGGTCTTAGGCTGCAGGTCAAGATGATCTTCACAAGACTCAAATTTACTAATACACTACAATAAAATGTAGGTCTAAAGTTAACTTTGTTACCTACTTTTCTGAGCTTTTAACTCAGATTTTGCTCTTTTTTGCAGTCACAGGGATAGATTTGGGACTTAGTTGAGACACCTTTATGTTTTCCCGTCCTGTTTATGTGGGCTACAGTATAATAATCACTAGACAACCTTAAAATACCGCCAGAACCTCCAGTGGATTTTTCGCCTGGTGTCTCTCTAAAACTCTGGCTCTCCCTGCTGTCAGTTTGTAGTAGTACACCTTCCTGTACACACCTTTCCTTTCCCGCATGTTCTCTGGAAACTCTCGCGAGACTTGTCCGTGATTTGTGGTCGGACCATTGACTGTATAAACGGACTATGGGTGGTACCTTAGACAGTTAAAGAAGTGTGGTACGGCATGTGTAACCTTTGTAACTAGGTGTGTATCTAACCTATGTGAAACCGTAATGGCTCGATAATTGAGTGTTTTCCTGAAGTTTTGTTTACATTGAATGCAAACACACATTTATGTCTAGACTCGTCGTTTCCGTCTGAAAACATATAGTCAGGGAAAAGTCTACATTATGGAAGGTAATGGAAATATAACAGGGTCCACATGCTTAGCTAGCTCGTTTATTTTCATCATTACCTGAGTGTGGTAACGTTAGGACAACTCAGCATAACAGCTTATATTGGGGGAGAAATAACTTAAATTTTTTTTTTACCAACAATATAAACTAAAAATGGCATAAGTCCATTTTTTTCAATTGAATTGGATTGTTAAATCAAACAACTCTAATGCTAAATATGAAGCTAACTTACATCCGGCAGTTAGCATGGAAACAAAGAATAACCATTTGAACAATACTGTTCCAGTTCTCACGTATTTGTAGACCTTTTTATATATATCTTTTCTAACGTATGTGTGTGTGTGTGTGTTTGTGTGTATTTGTTTTCCCCTGTTTCCAGTCTTTATGCTAAGCTAAGCTAACAGGCTGCAGTTAACCACACATAGATAGTGGTCATAACAGTGGTAAAATATTTATATGGCAAATTAAATTATGTTTCCTTTATTTGACCCTGTTCCATGAGGCATGTAGGTTCTCAAACATATGAGAATAAAATAGACCTTCAGTTACCCTTCTGTGGTAGAGTGATGTGCTAAAAGCAGTGGTTTAGGAAGTACTGAGATATCTCTTACTAAGTCAAAGTAGAAATACTGCAGTAGAAAAAAGTCCTAGATGTAGGAATGTGTACATCACTTTAATGTTGCAGCTGCTAGAAGTGAGTTCATTTTAATTACTTAATGTACGGCCGGGTAGCTTTACCTGTGAAAATGTAATATAATGTATTAGTTAATTTGTATTTTGTATTAATAATTTAAATTTGCAAAGTAACTCAAGCTGTCAAAAAATGTGTTTTTTTTAAAACATACGATTTGCTGCCAAAAGGAATAGGCGTAGAACTATAAGGTAGCATAGAGCAGAAATACTCATGTATAATATGCCAAAATTGTACTTAAATACAGTACTTGTGCAAATGTCCTTAGTTACAATCCACCACTGGCTAAATGGTCTTCCTGTAGCAGCTATTTAACACATGACTGACTCTCTGTATCTGTCATTTTCTATTTTTTTCTCACTTTCACAGTCTCTTTGTGTTTACTTTTTTAAAATCCTGTTAATCATTCCAGTATTTGTTTCATCTCTCTGACCACCAGCTCTCGTCCTCCCCTCCACCTCTCTGTCTCTCCCCTCCACCTCTGTGTCTCTCCCTTCTCCCCTGCAATCTGATTTGAAGCATTCATCGGCTGCTGATCTCAACAGGGGTCGGGCCGTGTTGAGTGGAGGTTGATTGACGGGCTGTTTGGTCTCCAGCGGAGAGGGATTGTTGTCTGGCTGTGGGACGAGGTCAGAGGTCACAGTCCAGAGAGGCCGAGACAGAAACCAGAGCACAATAGAAGGCTAATTATCATGCATTGTTGCCGAGCTCATGCTGGGACTCCGCCTTCAACTTTCACCATGAGGTCACAGCGAAAACTCTGGACCTCCGACATTTGAAACCTGGTGAGACACATGATCGATATTGATTTTGATTAATTATGTCATTGTCATCGACAGTGTGTGTAAAAGAGTGTGAAGGGGCTGCTCAATAGACAACAGCTTAGCCGATTAATTGCTTAAAAACAAGATAAGTATCTCTTACTATTATAGTAACTGACAAATAATTTAAAAAATATGTAATTGATTGAAAGTAATCAAATATTTAAAATTGAAATTATATATATAAATGAAAGCCAATCATTTAGAAAGGAAACTATTTTGCTACTTTTAATCAACTTTGAGACTGAATCAGAAAAAAATGAATAAAATGTATTATTGTTTGTTCTTTGGTCAAAAAAAAACCCATCTGTGCCACTTCATATTTAGTCTCCCTTCATTAGTATCCTAATTGAAATTTGGGAAAAGTTAGATTGACAAGTTTAATGTGTTATGCAACTCTCGTTTGTTTCCTAATGTATCAATGTGTATGAGATCCACTTTATTAGGACTCACCTTTTATTTATTTATTTGTTTGTTTTACTTTCATTGTCCTACTCCATTACAGTTACTTCCTCCTAATGTTGCACTATTGCACCCACAACTGTTAAAACGCGATGAATTGGAGGCTATAAACCCAGTAAGGACATACTTAATTAAGTTGCCAGTTTAAGTATAGAGGAGAAGTTTAATTTGAAACACTATAATAAAGGTTCAATGAAACACAGAACTCACTGAAGACAGGTTAGCTTAGTGCTTGAGCAGGTAGTCAGTATGCGTGAGGGATTAAATGCTGACAGTTGAGTATTCGTGCAGCAGCAGGCGTGTGAGTGTATTTCTGGAGGCAGATCGTCCTCACGGCTCAGTGAACCGGCAGAGCAGCATCTTCGGTAATAAGGATTCATTATCTGTGGGAGTCACAACAAGAGAACGTCCACTAGCTGCTGCTGGGATCTGTTGCCCCGTCAACACGTTCTCATCCGGCAGAAGAATAATTGTAGAGATCAATGTTTTTTCAACAGCCTTTTACAGCAAGCAATAGACAATGTAAAAACCAAGCTTAAGACTCAAAATCACATGTTCAAACGCTCTCATGTGTCCTTTTCAGCCAACAAGCAAAGCTCAGACTATCATAGAAATCACAGTATGATTCAAGGGATCCTAGAGATACTCTTCTTCTTATATATCTTTATATATATATATATGTATATATATATATATATATATATATATATATATATACAGTGGATAAAAAAAGTATAAAAAGTTATTGTACGTCTTTGTTTTTCCCCCTCAAAGATTTCAGTGTGTTTTTTTGGGGCATTTTAGGCCTTTAATGGACAGGACAGCTGAAGTTGTGAAAGGGGAAAGAGAGGGGGAGTGACATGAAGCAAAGGGCCGCAGGCCGGATTCGAACCCGGGCCGGCTGCGTCGAGGAGTAAACCTCTATACATGGGCAACCGCTCTACCAACTGAGCTACCTGAGTGCCCTGATTTGAGTCTGTTTTTTAATTGAACTGTCCACGTTATAGGTCACATTAAATGTGGAAAAAGTTCTGACATAATTTATCTTTGTCTTGTTTTTTTTTCATTACAAAAATCTGGCATTTTAACTGGGGTGTGTAGACTTTTTATATCCACTGTATACATTGACTATATATATATTGACTATGTCTTTATCTTGATTAGAAACCTTCCTTTAAGTTAGTGATTGTTGGCTGCAAATGTAATATACCAACTGAAAATAAACCTAGTTCTTGTTTCAAGCTCCATATTTACTTGTCTGTGAAGCCGACGTGTCAGATATCTCCGCTTTACTTTAACTATTTCTAGTAGCCGTAACAATAATGACAATGTAACACAACAAACAAAAATCTGGAGCATCCCACATTGCCAGCGTAGAAGAATTTTATTGTACAGGGACATGTTTCCTTACTGTGCATATGACAATAAAAAAAGTATAGGTCAGTGCATTTTAGTTCTAGGGTACAGCGCCATCTACTGAGCAATAGAGACTCTCGCAGATATTGTAGAAGGAATAAAAAAACACCATTCAGAATGAATAAAGAACTGTCACTTCTATCTATCTATCTATCTATCTATCTATCTATCTATCTATCTATCTATCTATCTATCTATCTATCTATCTATCTATCTATCTATCTATCTATCTATCAATCCATATGTCTATCTATCTGTCTATCTATCTATCTATCTATCTATCTATCTATCTATCTATCTATCTATCTATCTATCCATATGTCTATCTATCTATCTATCTATCTATCTATCTATCTATCTATCTATCTATCTATCTATCTATCTATCTATCTATTTGTCTGTCTGTGTGTCTGTCTGCCTAAAGAAAAACAGTGCAAATATAAAGTGTAAAAAGTGTGAGACTAAAAATGCAAATAATAAAAGTGAAATAATTAAATAAATAAATTGATAAACTAAAAATAAATTATAAAAAAAGTGTAACTGAAAAAAGGCAAAACAATGCATGGCGCTGTCTCCCTGCAGCCATTAGATGAGGTGCAATGTGTGTGAAAGAACAGTCATCTAAATAAGTACACAAAAAATATTTTAAAATATAATAAATTGACATTAAATCTACCTTATTTAAAATCTTCGTCAGGCTTCTCACACAATGTTTGGAATGCCCATTTTCAGTCATATTAGAAGAAGACAACGATGTTTGCAAAATAGCTGCAATGTGCTCATGTAAGAGAAATGTGCACACTGAAGTATGGAAGTTGGTGTCTTATTACTTGATTTGAAAGCAAGTCCCAGAAGTAACATCAGGCTGCACAGGAAGTGGGCGTATTTTTTTTTAAAGTGGTTATCCAAAGTTTGTGGTATCCTTGACAAAAGAGAGGCATGTAAAGCCTGTATTTTAAACCAAATATACAGTAATTATTAACTGTATTGTTTGTGTCATTCTGTATCTCCACACAGGAAATGCCAAATCCATACTAAAATTAGTTGATTTCTCAGTTGGTGGACATTTGTTCATCCTCAATTTTACCGAAATTGAGGAGAAAAAGATCCCTTATCTCTGTTACAAAGAGAGATGAAAGGCACAGTTATGATTAGCAATACATAAACTCATCTCTCACTGAGAATATGTTGTGCGTTTATTTACACACCAGGATATGAATTGGAGCATGAACATTTAATTTGGACACAGCAGTACAGGAAAAAGATTTCAACTCTCTATTTACCTGTTTGCAGTGATGGAAAGTACATTCAATTGAGTTCTGTGTAGTACAACTTTGAGCTAGTTGTTCTTTACTTCCATTTTATGCTATTTTATACTTTCACTCCACTACTTTTCAGAGGGAAATGTTGTACATTGCACACTTTGCAAGATGTTTCCTTAAAAAAAGATATGGTGCAGTTGTCATTGCAGGTTTAAATAGACTCTGTTGATAACACTTCTGTACTTTTAAACGCAAAACTTGTAACTGTATTATAAGAGTGTTATTACTACTATTACATAAGTGAATCATCTCAGTACATCTTCCAGCACTGCTCAGTTGTTCTGGAGATCTCGACAGACACCGTCACTCTGCCCTCATCAGTAGCCTGGGTTTGCTCAGTTGCCAGGAAACTTTAGAGGTTCAAACCTTCCCTGAGTGCTGAGCACCTTCAATTCAATTCAGTTTCATTCATAATGTCAAACCATAACAGAAGACATATCAGGTCACTTTACAGATAGACTAGGTCAAGACCTCTCTATAATTTACAAAGCCCAAACAACAAAGTGTTTTACTACGCTACATGTCATTTTACTTTGTTTCGACAATGTTTATGTCACCATTTTGTGTACCCTTTAATTTACTGTGATTGATTGCCGACTGTCTTTACGCTAGTCTTATGTCTCCTGCCTAGGGACTACGGATGAAAAGTAATTCAGGCATATTTGCATGGTGTTTTTATTACAACAATGTTGTAAAAAAAAAAATCATCGCATCAAATAAACCAATAAAATAAAAAGCAGTATTTGGAAAAATGTAAATAATATAAAAATGCGTGCCTTATACCTTGCTGCTATAACACTGATATTTAGCAGTTTGGGATCAATTAAGTCCATCTATCTATCTAAACAGATTTGGGATACCACCTACTCATCTAACACCAGAAAGATATTAACATTGTTTGCAAAATTACTCAGAGAATTATAGAGGACGTGGCTAGGAGTGACTGCACTCCCATCTTTGAGTTCATTATTACCAGCATGTGCAGGCTGTTAAATCTACTGTACATCTACTCAACCTCAAAATGCTGGCCGGGGTGTAGACGAGGAGAGTTGGACTCATCTGGTCCATCTCTTACTGTCCACTTGTTCATTTTTTTTCAAACACACACACTCTTGACTTAGAGAGTGTTTGAGTGTTGGGTCAGGTGCAGTGCAGGGTCCCCGGAGCTGTTTAGTAGTTAAGTGGCCATGATGCATTTAGAGTAAAGTGACTGGGATTGGGGGGGCTTAGCTGCAGCTCTCCGTCTCATTCTTAGAAAGTGCTCAGAGGTGCTAATACCAGCCGGATTTATGGCACTCATTCAGAAACTGCTCAACTTCTGCAGCACTCTCGGTCTACCTCTCGCCATTTCTCTCTGCCACTGTCTGTCTCCCTCTTCCTGTCCCTGGCTTGATTCATGTCGGTCTCTGCGTCTGTCATAACGCTCTTTGCTGTCTGTTACAGGTCTACCTTTTCCCACAAAAGTCTCCCTTCCCTTGTCCAGACACATGGTAAAGCTTTCCTGAGACTTCAATATACTTCAATCTTGGGTCTCTTTAATGTCTCTCAACTGCAACTTTTGAAACCAGCCGCCCCTCAAAGTTTTGTGTTCGCTGTACTCGCCCTACATTTCTGAATACACAGCTACAGTGAATGAGCAGTCAGTTAGAGGGAGACAGAGACTGCAGTGCTTTACTATCAGGGGAGGGGAAAATGTCTGGAGATCACACTCACTCTGCACTTACATGTGCAGGATGAGGGTGTCTGTATGTGTCCGTGGTGCATTTTTCACAGATTTATGAGTCACAAGTTACAGCCATGAAATATGCACAATTGCTAGTGTGTGTGTGTGTGTGTGTCTGTGTGTGTCTGTGTGTGTGTGTGTGTGTGTGTGCAACAAAATAATAATAATAAACCTGTACTGTATTTTATTGTATGTGCAACAGTGCATGTCTGTATGTTTGCATGCTCAAACAGGCTGAATAGTCTGCACAATATACTCGTGTTTACGTGTGTGTGTGTGTGTATATGTATGGGTTTGTGTGTGTATGATTGCACAGGACTATGCACAGTTTGTGTGTGCTCCAGTACACGTACATCTTATGTAACGCCCATACATTTGATAACTCCACTGTGCCTGCTATGTGTGTAGACGCTGGCTTGTTTGCGTGTATCCAATTATGTGTAACTGTGGCAACACGTGTGTGTGTGTGTGTGTGCGTGTGCGTGCGTCTGTGTGTGCGTGCATGGACGACTGCAATGCCGCAACCACCCAGCTCTGTATCATCATTGACCAAACTCGCCATCTGTGCCTCTAAGCTATAGAAACAGCGAGTCACACTGCTACACAGCAATCCACACACCATTAGTGTCTCATGAAATCACAGTGGGATGCCACTTCATGTGTGTTTGTGTGTGTGTGGTGCGCACATGCATGTGCATCTGTTTGTAAGTGTGTTTGTTTGTATGCACTAATGCATGTTTAACTTATTTTCAGCTTTTTTGCATGTTGTCTTGTATTCATAAGTGTATCACAGCCTGTACCTGCTTGTACACATGAACAAATCCCTGCTTGCACACAGTGTTTGTGTGTGTGCATGGAGGCCCAGAGTGTATGTGGGTCACTCTCTTAGGAACCGTAATCCCACGTTTGGACCAATTTACTCACTGGGGTTTCACTTTTCCTGATGCCCAAGCTGATGGCAACAAGGATAGTGACCTCACCACAGCATTCGGTCATTGGCCTGCAGACCCCAGGCCTCTCAGCCAATTACACGCTGCTCTGGTGACGTATAGCCTGCAGCGGCTGTCCTGATTGGCTGGGGAGGCGGGACCAAGGGATTCTGTGCTGTTTAGAGCACCTCTGATTAACTCGGAGGCAGGGATAGAAAGAGAGAGAGAGAGAGTGTGTGTTTGTGAGAGGAATGGAGAGACAAAGCATGTGAATTTGGGAGTTGGTGTTCTCTGTGGTTCCTCTAAAACTACATTTAACCTGTGGCTCACATGGATCACAGTGGAGACAATATTGAATAAATAGCACACAGAGAGCTATTTATTCTTATTAAAGCTGTTTTTCATAAATGTTGGGTTGAAGTTATAATAGACAGCTTGGGGCATTGCATATTGATCCATATTTAAATTGATAATGTCATGTCAGTGTTTTATTTACTGAAATAGGTCAAACCCGTTTTAAAAACACAGGCAGTCATCTCCCTCTGTCTACGCCATCTTTGTAGACAAATGAAAATGGGATGAAAAGAAGAAGAAAGAAAGAAGGAAAGATTTCTCGTCCTGCGTGCCTGTGGACATACCCACAGAGGAACCCATTGGCCGCCGCAGACTCGCTCTCCCAACAGCTGTTCTGTGTTTTCCCACACTGTGATTGGCCACGATGCGCCGTCGATCAAATTTACTTTGACGCGTGGCCCCGCCCCCGCTGCCATTCCTCGGAATCTTATTGGTTACTGTACGCGTTCGTGCTCAGCTATTGGCCACACGGGCTGGTTGTCAAGGCTTTGGGGCTTCATTCACCATTTTGCGACTGTAGTGTAGAATGTACAGGGCAGTAGTTTTACCTCCTTTTAAGTTGCATTGCCGGAGAAACATGAACGGACGCTAATTGGCAGCTGCGGACAACCGGCCACCCTGCCCTATTTTACCCGGCGGACTCAACAGAGAATAACACTGGGATACTATACTAGCTCTGGTGAGTGTAAGCTGCCCACAAATCTTTCTCCTGCAGCACTGCAGTGGAGGCTTGTTGTGCTTTTGCCGAGCTGCTAACGTTGTTCATGTTTACTGTGGCCATAAACAGTATTAGCAGTTGAGCTGATCAGCATATTTTCCTATATCTGGGTGGCGTACGCAGAGGAGTAGAGGGCGGATTCTGTGTCTTCTGCGAAAAAAAGGGAGCGGTGCGGATAGACATAGTGAGCTTGAAACTTTTCCACTAGAAATAAATTCAACGCCATAACTGCCGTTGGACTTCCTATAACAATTGTTATTTTCCATGCGTTGTATCAAACCTCGAGAACTCGCTTGTCATTCCACCTCTTCTCTTTTACATTGCCATATTTTATTCCTCTTTTTTTCATGAATCAACGTGGCCGTTTGAATTAATGTGTTTTTGAGCGGCTCGAGGGCCTTGTTCTGGGACTAGTTTGTACTTTCTCCTTCTCGCATCTCGGTTGCAATAATGCAAATGACGACGAGGGTCAATACAAAGTTATTCGGGCAGCCTTAGCTATGTTTTCAGTCGACTGTCACTTTTGGATGGGCCGAACAACCCACTTTGTCTGCTGTTTGTCGGTGTGTTGTGTGTGATTGACAAAGTTATCGCGTTCATCTGTTTGGGACATTTAACACCGTCACGCCATACAGTGAATATGGGCTATATAACATGGTATTACGGGTTAATATGCCCGTTAAACCGGTTATGTCCCCGGTGACAGTGAGTTGAGGATTTCCAAGCGGCCTTGTGTGTAGTTGAGGCCTGGCCGCTGCACGCCACGGCCTGCTGAGTGTTGTGGAGTAAACCTGGTAGTAATCGCGGTACTACGAGGGCTTGACACATACACGGTACTATCCAGCTAAACCAGAGGTGACGACATCCGTCTGTACGCTACTTTGCATTTGCGCTTTAGGCCTTGGGTAGATCCAATAACAGCTGTTATCTACACTGGATTATGATTAGGATATGTCAATATATTTATACACCCTGGTCTGTCGTTAAGGAAGCACTGTAGTAATCCTGTCATACACTTTTACAGAGGTACTCTCTACAAAACTTTTAAATATCACGGAGTTTGGAGAAGATATGATACATGAAATATGTAGGCTAAAATTAATAATGATTTCGCAACTCTACAGGAGGTTACACATTCTATAAGGGACTGAAAGGGCTGAAAAGTTCATGCATATGCCGTTTTATGATACAATCATTAGTTGCATTTGGCCTATTATTAGTTTGTTGTGTCCCAGTTGAGTTTTGAAAAGTGATTAAACCATGACCTAAACATGGACAGTTGCTTAGCTAAACTAAATTATGCACCCAGAAAGGCAGAACTTCATGTTTTTGTCAAATCACATTACTCATGTCAGCTAGATGTTGCTTCCAGTCATGTTAACCATGTTTCATGTTTGCCATGCATTTGTGTCAAGAAGTTTAAAGTTGTTCTGCACGTAAAATAGTACTCTGCTTTGAACTGAAAATGCAACATAGGCAGCCTACCATAGCTCCCATATGGACTTCCTTGCTCTATATTTCCCAGAGGGGGAGCGTGAGTTGCGCCAGTTTGTCTTTAAGCTGTTATCATTAGGCCCATGACTCTGACACCAGCTGTTGTACACAGTGCACTACTGAGTAAACACATGTAGCATACCTCTATCGTGACCAAGTAAGGCCGGGTGCCAAATTATTTTATGGTGGCTGCTCTATGGCTGTCTGTCCTAAATAGGGATTTACATAGAGCAAAGTGAGGCTATGAGGTCTCTCTGTGCATTATCAACTATCATCACACAGAGGTTTTGCTGTGTGTGTGTGTGTGTGTGTGTGTGTGTGTGTGTGTGTGGCCTTGAGACAGGCGGCATTCTTGTCTGAAAATGGATTTCTCTTTCGCCGATGTAATGTGGCAGTTATTAAAAGTACCTGAATGAATGCTGGCCTTCACAGACAAACAGGAAGGCAGTGGAAGGGAAAAGAGACAGGCAGACATAGAGAAAGAGATTGGTGGGAGGATGGATGTACAGTCCAAACAGGGACAGACAGGCATACATGGGAGTTAACTGACAGTCAAACAGTCACTGACAAGTAGACATCAATCCGGAACATTTTGACAGTGAATAGCACTGCTGGAGAGAGACATTTTGACGACAGAGCATATGGGGGGGGGGGGTTTGACTCTCCCTCTTATACAATTGTTGTCAACATCTTTCTGGCACTCATAGCTCTGTAGAGACTGTTGTATTGGAAGAAATGAGGCAGAGCACACAGCAGCTACGACCTGAGGCAAGTCCCGCATGTATCATCCACACAGCAAACAAACCAGCTAAATGGCAACAGTCTCCCGTTCAACAAGTCAGCAAAATCAATTTGTTTCACTTTCTAAACATGGGCAGAACTGTGAGTCCGATGTGGAATAGAAGATAGTCTGGTTTTCTCTGGCATGGTTAAGAATGATACTGAATGACTTTGGTGAACAATGTTTTTAGGAAGAACTCTGCCTTTCTGTATGACTGCAGCACAAAATGATGATAGAGACAAAGTGGAAGATGGCGAGAGAAAAAAAATAAGAGATGAGAGGTAGAAATCAATATCAGAGAGAAGGCAGGCAGGGGATAAGAATGAAAGTGTAATAGTAGCAAAGAGAGAGAAGGAGAAATAAAGTAACGGGAAGTTAGGTAATGGTCTTCCACAGGAAATGGAGTTTGTAGGGGCGGATTGGCTGGGCTTTGAAATACATAGATAAAGGTCGCCACAGAGAGAGGGAAAGAGAGACCAAGAGAGAGAGAGATAGAAAAAAAAGAAAGGGAGGGTTTCAGTATGCGAGCGAAGAAGGAATTCCCCCGCCTCTACTGCCCTGGCCAAGGAGGAGTGTGTGTGTGAGAGAGTGTATGTGCATGCAGAAAGGCTTGTCTGGGCAAATTGCAAAGTGCTCCTCACTATTTCCATACTGTGTTGTGAGCCTACATTGTGTTTACCCTACAATATGGCCTCCTGTTTTCTATATGCGCCTGGTAAGGATGCAGGCCTTGTGTAATGTGAGTAGAACCTGTTATGTAATGAATTAATGTGTAATGAATTTGTAGATGAGTCACATTCGTTACTACTATAGTACAATGGTGCATCATTTAGCAGGAAATTAACGTTTTACTGTTTAGTCCTTTTTTTCGGATGCGTGTGTTCCCTCTTCGCTTTGACTTTGTTTTGAACTACTTTGATGTCACTTTAATGTTTTTATAGATGTTGATTCAATCAGTCACTTTTCCTGTCATAGCCATCCAGTTAGTAGCTATCTTTTTGTGGTGAATGGGTTTTGTGCATGTCTGAATGTGTTTGCCACATGAGTAACCCACACTCCCTGTTCGCTTTCTTTCAGAGTCTGTGGAATAAGTTGGGCAAGTGCCGAAGTCGCGCAACGAAGAGAAGACAGGATGAGAGAGAGAAGCCCTGGCAGAAGAGGAAAATAGAGAGAATAGAAAGGAGGGGGAAGAACAAAAATAAGAGACTGAGCAAGAGAGGAACGCCAAAGAGAATCTCTGGGATAAATAAATAACAAGACTTGTTTGGAGAAAAGGCAAGCTAGATGAAAAGATGAAGCCGATAAAAAAGCAGCGGCGCTCTCCTCCCTCCACCCGGGCCAAAGGGGGGAAGCGTCGCGGAGCGGGGGATGCCCCAGAAGGAGGGGAGAAGAGAGACTCAGATGAGAACAGAGACAGAAGCAGATCCCCACTAAACCGAACACCCTCGTCTTCATTTTCTTCTAATTCACATTCAGAGTCCTCCCAGATGGAACCAATCAGAGCACGGGACACTTCAGAGGTGGAGGGGCTTCACAGAGAAGGACTGTCAGAAAGGACGGTGTCACTTGTGATGGATTCTGGGAAATTTTTGGATGATAGACCAGGGAGGTTAGCGGTGAGCGGCAGCAGCCACAGTGACAGTGGTGGTAGCAGTTGTAGTAACAGTAGTACACCAAGCGCCAACAACAGCCCAAACCCCGCCTCCAGCCGAAAAACAGCCACCTTCAAGGCCCGTGTTCCCAAAAAGAAATACACCTCTGAACACTGCATGTCTGCTACTGGTAACCATAGCAATCCTTCCTCCAGCACGCCCCCTCCTCTACCTCTTAGTGGTGGGGTCATCAACCACGGGTCAACAGGTTCAGGAAGTGACATCTATGTCTTGCACCCTGATGGCAACAGTCAGAGCAGGAGCCTGATGGACGACTTCCACAGCAGGAACACTGGCAGGGAAGGGCCTCAGAATGGCTCCTCAGGACCCCCTACCCTGTCATTGGAAGGGGACAGGGAAAGACCTGGAGGGGGTGAAGGGGTGAGAGATGCAGAGGGAGTGTTGCCCAGTCCCCTGCCTCGCTGCTCCTCAACAGACACCGCCAGCGAGCACTCGGCTGACTTAGAGGTTGTCGGCGATCCACACACCCTCACACAGATGTCGACACACGCACCGCCCAGTCTCCCAGATGCCCTGTCTGATGCCCTTGCCAAAGGGCTGAAAAATCAGCGTGTCCTTGCCCGCCAGCTCAGGAGAAAAAGTGACGAGGAGGGAGGGGGCGAAAGGAGGGATGAAGGGGGGATTTCAGAGTTGGTGTTCCGGACTGGAGTCGTCCGCAAGGTCAGCGGTGATTTTGGAAGCCTGGAGGTGCAGCTGAATGGTGAGAAGACGCTGTGCCGTTACCCGTATCGACATGACAGCCCCCCAGGGGTGGTGGACATTATCCTAGATGCCCCACCTCCTGGTGTCCATCCAATAGCTATTGGCACCCGTGTCTGTGTACCATTTGGTAATGAGGAGGGCAGCGAAGGCCAGTGGTATCGACAAGGTGTGGTGACTCAGGTTGACACACATCCTGCAGTGGCCAACCGCTACCGCGTCCTCCTGTCTGAGGAAAGACAGGAAGTGGACGAGGAAGAGGATGGCAGAGGGACAGCTGCTGGTACCCAGGCAGTGTGGGTCTCTCGACAAACACTCCGGCTTCTGGTGCCACCTTGGGACCTGGATCTCCCGTCTGGAGGAGGACGAGATGGAGAAGATAGAGTGAGAGACAAGGAAAGGGAGCGGGAGGATAGGGAGGAGATAGACGTGGAGCAAGAGGTGTGTCGTTTGAGCTGTGGGATGACACCCGGCGTGGGGACAGTGTTGGGGAGAGGAATCCCCTACCCAGGAATGGTTCCTGTTTCCTCCACCTCAGGACAAAATATTACCTCCCCAGTAACACCAGCATCAGTCCTCAGCCTGGCCCCAGGCCGAGAGTGGGAAATTGAGAAAGACTTAGAGAGGGAGAGGGACCTCCAGAGAATACAGGAAAGAGAGAGGGAAAGAGAGCGAGAACGGGAGAACAGTGCAATGCAGCAGCACCAACAACAACAACAACAACAACAACAGCAGCAGCAGCAACACCACCAGTACATGCCACTCACCCCCGAAGAAGACATGGAGGTGTCTCACTTTAATATGCTCCCAGTGGGGGCCATCATACCTGGGGCAAAACCAATGGCACTTTCCCAACATCGCCACATTGTCTCTAAGCCCCCGCCTGGCTACCTCAATCCCCACTTGTCTGTGGTGCGGGGAATCGGAATCCCTGGGATACCCCCTACCCACCTGGCCTTGAAACCCCATCCCCCCCCTTCACCTGTTCTTTTAAGCCTTGACCCAGCAACCGCAGCAGCTGCAGCAGCTGGTGCTGTCATTACCACCTCCCAGCTCCCTCCTCTCCCTCCCATCTCTTCTTCTACCGCATCCTCCTCCAGAGTAGAGAAGGCCTCAGGAGGAGGTTCTTCCAGTGGAGGAGCAGGTGGTGGCGGTGGATCCGGATCAGGTTCAACCTCCTCCTCCTCGTCACGTTCCCGCACCCCACTGACAGCTGCCCAGCAAAAGTACAAGAAGGGAGATGTAGTGTGCACGCCTACAGGCATCCGTAAGAAGTTCAATGGGAAGCAGTGGAGAAGGCTGTGCTCCAGGGAGGGCTGCTCTAAAGAGTCCCAGCGCAGAGGATACTGCTCCAGACACCTCTCAATGAGGACCAAGGAGATGGAAGCCAGTGGAGGCAGCCGAGAACGGGGTGGAGCCAGCAGCACAGGGACCCTGACGCCGTCTGACCTCCGACTGAGTGGTGGGAGAGCTAGCTCAGAGTTCGACTGGGATGAGACGTCACGTGAAAGCAGTGAGGCCAGCAGCCGTGGAGGAGACTCACGCCCCCGCCTGGTCCTTCCCTCTCTGCTCCCCCAGGACCTCTCTCGTTTCGACTTTGATGAGTGTGAGGCAGCGACCATGCTGGTCTCCCTGGGGAGCTCCCGCTCAGGCACACCCTCGTACTCCCCTATCTCCAACCAGTCGCCCTTCTCCCCTACCCCATCACCCTCACCCTCTCCGCTCTTTGGCTTTCGTCCTACCAACTTCAGCCCCATCACTGCTCCTGCCTCACTTACTCCACGCCGCCATCGCCAGCTTAGCGGCACTAAGATGGGTACACCAGGTGTTGAGCGAGAGCGCCACCTGTCGGGGATTGTGCCCACTTTTCAGACCAATCTCACTTTTACAGTCCCCATGAGCCCAAGCAAGAGGAAACTCGACAATCACCCGCCCCCTCCACTGCCTGCAATCCAGGACTACCAGACTAAACCTGAGCAACAGCAGCTGGTGAGCATAGGGGGAGGGTTGGACCCAAACCTGGGCCACAATAATGCCGCCTTCAGAGTCCTCTCCCCCCAGAGCCAGCCCACAACCCCCTCCTCACTTTCCTTCCCCCGACCTCGTAGCGCCACCAGCAGGCCACCATCCTCTGCTGCTTCCACGCCTCCACCCATGCTGGTCTCTCCCACTCCTCCCTCCCCGTTGCCCCAAGAACCCTCCCCACGCCGTATTGTGCCCTTACGTGATTCCCCAGTCATTGTCCGAAACCCAGATGTCCCTCTGGCCAAGTTCTCTGATGGTCCGTTAGGGAGGAGAGAGAGGAGCAGGTCCAGAGAGCACAGTCAGCCCCAACACACAGCTCCCCCAGGCCTGCAGGTCCCTGTCCCCATCAACGGGGCCACCACCAACGGTGCGGTTCTTTTGCGCAACCCCACATCCACACTTGTCCTGGTCACCTCTAACTCGGTAAGAAAGTCCCTATTTTATATATTATATATAAAGTCACTTTTTTATAATCCATTTGCTACATTTTGTCAAATCTACTATGCTACTACTACTATACTACTATTTTTTCCATAATCAAGCAGCCCTAATAGCTAACCCGGTATGGCAATGGTACAGCAAAATAGTATTCTTATTTTGGGGGTTGTATATTTTGTATTTTTATTAGTAGTATTTTTAGCAGCAAATACTAATCGTGATAGACCCTAAAGGTGGCCCTCATAAGTTGGTAGCTTGTTCCAAGTCACCTCTGATTCAAAGCAGAGTCAGCAAAATGATCTCAGAAACAAAAGCGTGACATGAGAGTAGTGTTGTGAAAACCATGAGTGTTTGGAACATACTGAACCATTTGGTTAACGGCGTAGAAGTGGATTATGCTGCAGAAGTAGATTGAGCAGCTGCCATCTTTTAAGTATATAATTCTCAAATATACATCTACTATATTTTTGCTATGATTAAGTTCTCTGCAAATAGTAAAAATAAGTTTTTGATGTCTCCTCCCAGTCACTGACCCCAGCCACGGTGGGCCATGCTGCATTGTCCAGCCCCTCCATGGTGCCCACTTCATCGGGCTTAATCCTGTCCTCCTCTGGTTCTGGAGGCAGGGAGCGTGAGAGGAAACCTGAGGGACACCAGGATGCCTCCGGAGGGGGGCTGCCTCAGCCAGTAGCCTGTCACCCCACGCCAACTGCCCTGCTGCCGCTCATACTGCCAGCTGAGTCGCCTCACCCTGCTCCACGCAAGCAAATCATCATGGGACGGCCAGGGACGGGTGAGTAAGGACAGAGAGAGGGAATGAGATATCATCATAGTTCTGTGGCTTTGACCTTTGTTCGCGTCAGATACAAAGTCTGCCGAGCCACATTTCTGCCATACTGTAAAGTAAAAAGGGATGTGCAGGCTGAAGCTTGTGTGCTCTAGCCATTCCCACTTTCATTATCCCTCTAGAGTTACAGAGTTACAGAGCATCATAAGAGTGCTATGGCTATGACTCATAAAGACTTTACTATTCTTTGCTTGCAGTGTAAGAAAGAAACCATATTCAAAGGATGTGGTTTGCCCCCCTTTTTTATTTATTCATACCAGTATTTATTTGGCATGCATGTGGCATATACTCAATTTTCACAAATCTGTTTTATTTGAAAGTTTAAAGAGGCTCTAAGCGATGATGGGTGACATTACTTCTTGTTGACGTTACTTCTAGCTTGCCCCCCCCCCCTTCTGTGCTTCTGCGCACTAGCCCCCCACCACCCACCCCCAAATCCTTCCTGTCTGTTATTGGCTGGAACGCTGGAACACTGTGTGTGTATGCTTCGTGGTGCAGGTGGGCACAGTTTGTTTTTGTTGCCATTTGTAGACCCTGGGCTGTCTACAGAGACCATGTTTTTACAGTGTCTTCTGGGGACAGGCAGCTCGCAAATAATGAGGAGATGTTTGCTGTATGTGTCAACAAATGTTGTAGCCTAAAACACGCGTGACATTGCTTAGAGCACCTTGGATATATGATGAATTAAGTAAACAAACCAAGAGTGTCAGAAATGGTGGGCTGCTTTAGGCTGCTGTTGTTTTCTATGAAATGCTTTCTTTGCCAATAGCACACAGTTAACACTGGCTTTATCATTGGCTTCCTTAAAAGCAGCCACAGTGGACACAGGAAAATGAGTTGCATTTTTTCATTTTTGACCCAAGCTTCAGTCCTGCATGTAAATGTTGGTGTTCTAGGGATGTACATATGTATATTGCCTTCTTAAATCAGATGTAACACTACCAATTTATCCTTCCTGATACTGATTTTAATACCTGAACTTGCGTATTGGCCAATACCGCATACCAATCACATACTAGTAATACAAAAATAAATACCCAGTTAAACCCTTTGTAAATCACGAACAAATACACACAGAGAACGAATGCAATAGATAATCATTAAATAAGCTTTCTTTTATTATCCTGTTTGACAGTCATAAATAAACTACTCTAAAGTATATTTTTGTTCAGGGCTAAGTTACTTGGCATGAGATCGCTGCACAGACTTGCATGCTCATGGATACCAGAATTTTAGGCAGGATCCGAGGCATTTCCGAACATCTCTATAAACCATACTATCAGCTAACTCTCTAAAATACAAGGTGTACTGTAATTGTCCAAAGGAGCACAGTATGGTTTGAGGGAGGATGGCATTAAGGGTAGGAAGTTACCCTTATGAGCAATTTTGTGCACCCTCTTTGGGCAAAAATCTGTTGTGAAAATATTTTAGTCAGCTTTGTTTGCTTGCACTCTGTTGGATGTAAGATTTGCTACTGAGAAAAAGAGGTGTTTGGGTTAATCATATACTGTGTGCTTGTTTCCATGCCAACCTTGCGATATTACAGCCAGAACTCAGATATGTTACTTTGAATATAGCAATGAGGGAGATAGTTTCCATTTGAAAAGCACAATTTCTCATTTTGTGTCATTTTAGCACAACACTGTCTAAATCTGAAAACTCAGTGTAATAAATGTACAGGAATGTGTTTTAGTGCGGAGCAATATTGGCAATTTATTGGTTTTTCAGTTTCATAGTTCATACTGACATTTGATTAAAAAAAGGGGTTGTGTTTTACAGTAAGTCTTACAGACGATTAAATAAAAGCAGACTAATTTGTAAATTTAGGAAACATGGCATGGTTGCAGGAGATTTGTTAAAAACCATGAAAAGTGTCAAAAGAAGCAGATGTATAGCATGAGGATTTGTAAATTCTAAATTTAAATATGATGTTTAGGATTTAATAACCCCTTTCTGATTATAATTTCTTGACTCAAGGCGGCAAAGGTGATTTCAGGGTAAACCCTTTTTCGTCTGAGGCGTGAAGATCAGAAAAGGTTTGATATATCATTCGCAAAGGCAGCAAACCCGCTGCTCAGTGTGTGTATTTTGTGACTCAATTTGTGTTGTGTCAGAGTCATCGAGTATGCGTGTGCAGGGGGCGTCACCTTTCATAAATCTGTGTGTGTGTGTGTGTGTGTGTGTGTGTGTGTGCGTGTACGTGGGTGTGCGTGCGTGTGTGTGCGTGCGTGTGTGTGCGTGTGTGTGAGATAGACATAGTTAAGGGGTGTTTCACTACTGAAACTTTAAAAGGGCGTGAGTATTGGCATGTCTAGACATGCAAGTCTGAGAGCAGGAGTGCAGAGAGCAACAAGGACAATCACACCTCCTTCTCTACAACACACACACACAGACACACACAAACACAAACACACACACACACACACACACACACACACACATTCATCTCGCTGTTTCAGTCAATCAACAACCTCAGACAGAGTATCAAGGGCAGGTCCAGCATGATGTGAATGTGTTTCATCACTCTCAGCAGAAAAAGGAGTAATCATATTGCCAGCGTGTTGTCATGGATACCCTTTTCCCACAAGTAGAATTAGCGCAGTAAAGCGTCGAGGCTTAAGCTGATTACCAAAGTGCGCTTTTATTCCTCTCTATCTCTCTTTCTCTCTCTCCCTTTCTCTCTCGTTCTCACATCCCTCGCATGCCTGCTAACAGCCACCTGCCTCTGTAGCGCTACGTTTCCTCCGCCATACATTTTTAAAAACGCCGAGAGCCACAGCGAGCCCAGAAACAAACACAGTCAGAAGGCAGTGGAGGCCCCATGGCTGAGATCTTTCCTAAATATAGCCCAGCTCAAGTGCAGCTGCATTAGAATCACAAGTTTCATTGCTGTGCGCTCTTTGAGCACATCTGCAGCCTTCAGTGGAGAAAAGATAAGTGCTCAGATGAAGGTGAGGTCCCATCTTATTTCACAGCTCTGGAACTGTATTATTGCGTTTGCACCCACAGGAGAAATTATATGAAAAAGAATTCAAGTTGTGGTAATGTGTAGTCATGAGACAGGTGGGTATCTACAGTTGAGAGTAGCATACTTTACCACCTTAAAGCATGAAGACAGCTGTTCACCCCATCAGAAGTTTTTTGTTGTTGTTGCAATTCATCCTATTAAC
Source organism: Etheostoma cragini (assembly GCF_013103735.1). NCBI lineage: Eukaryota > Metazoa > Chordata > Actinopteri > Perciformes > Percidae > Etheostoma > Etheostoma cragini. Next base: position 20,961,334 of record NC_048420.1, on the reverse strand, counting down.
GCTTCAAGTAAACCAATAAGAGACAGATGGCTATCTGCACAGTGTTTCTTTCTCTGAGACTTTTCACAAACTACCACTGTCGGTGCTTTCCTGGTATATCCATGCCTTGCCACTTCAGGGTGTCAGCAGGTCCTTTAAGCCCCTGACACACCAACCAGACGGCCAACCCTCTGCAAAAAAGGCAGATGGACTGATCAGTCTCCCCGAGTTGTGTTATGTGTTCTATTTAAAAAACAAATAATTTCTGATATATCGTTAACAATTTTTTTTAAACTTCCAAATATCAATATCAATATCAGCCTTAAAAATCCAGCATCGTTCGGCCTGTACTGCTGATGTGTCCTCGAGCGAGTCATTAAATTCCTATGCACATATTTAAAAAGACTGTAAGACATTTGAACATGGTGATACCTCCCTAATAAATATCAATTATCATTCTAAAAAGAAGAATAGGGATAAGAAGATAAAAACAAAGATTACATAATTTAGCAAAGTTTCACGACTCAGCAGTTATTCAAAGTTGATGGACATCTACATGGAAATTTAGGTTTAAGTTTTTAATGCATTACAATGAAATCCATAAAGTGTCCAATCTTTGCTAATTATAGTCCTTTTTCAGATGTTTTCAGTATTTCTGAATTAGACCTCTGCACTACCTGTGGATGATCAAAAAGAAGGAGAAAAAAAGATATATATATACTTTTACAATAAAGTACATACAGTATATTGCAGAAATGACATTACTTGAAATAAATAAATGAACAGATATTAAAGGGTACTCATTTTCCCTTTTCTATTGCTATCAGTATTCTGCTGAAATACATCAAATTGCTTGCTGAATTTAAAACAAATAAGTTTGAATCATTTCCAACATTCATTTATAGAGCAAATTGATCATTGAGTTGAAAATAAAAGGCACCACTAAAACATATTGACAGTTACATTTTTAAGTGCAGTTTTCTACTCATATTCTCTTTCAACTAACACATCCATCTTCAGCAATATGTCACAGCCTTTTGCGATGTGTATTTTACGCCAGTTGATAGTGTGATGACAATAAAAAAGCATATGTTGTGCTGCCCTAATCAGTAGCCTACTATTACTGGTCCTGCCCGCCTTAAGAAAGTAACTTCTGGTGTGTAAAACATTTGAATAAGCTTCACTTCCTGAAGTCAAAAGAGAATGTATTGAACAGTGTGAACAGTACATCCAGGATATGTTTGCATTTTCTCTGTTATCTAGCTCAGGAGGATCTGGATCTCCATTTTAGATGAGACATTAGACAGTGAATGGTTAGCTATAAATAGACCGTTTTGCAACGTTTTTTTATAAAATTATTAATGAAAACAGAAACTGGACATTACAGTGCTGCAGCCAGTCAGGGGAGGAGTAGCGCTGCGGAGATCTGGCAGTGGCAGTTCTGGCAGTTCAAGACTAGGTGGAGGAGTGGACGGTTAAACTGAGGCTGAAATCTTTATTATATAACATTTTATGATTTATATACTATTCAACTGATTCAACTGAAATATCTAAAAATGCAGTAGGGAAGGTTTTAGCAGCAGTGATAGTTGTGGTTGTAGTAGTACTGGTGGTGGTGGTTGTAGTAATAGCAGTAGTGGTAGTTACACAGTAATAGTGGTGGTAATATAAGCAGTTGTAGAGCTTTTAGTGGTATTGTATTGTGATGATGCAAACGTATTCAGTGTTGGGAAGGATACTTTCAGAAAATATTCCGTTACATTACTCATGAATCAACTACTAAATTATGATCTAATATTGTAGATAAACAACCCAGCAGTATGTAAAGTATCTGAAATTAGCTCCACATTTACCAGGTGCAACCTTAAACTCTATTTTAAAAAAGTATATATATATAACATGTACAAAAAATTTAAACGATTCTGAAATGAGCCATTTTGCATCATGAGAACTTTTACTTTAGTTACTTTTGCACTTTTACTTAAAGTGACTATATGGAACTTTTTAAGGTTTCTAAAGCTCTGTCATTTTCCATAAAATGGTCTTAAACAACCTTTAACAGCAAACAAGACTAACAGTAAAAAGAACGCCATTTTTATATAGTTTTAGCAAGGCCTCTGCCCAGGTTTAATTTTTCCCGGCCAAGTAACACATTCTGATGGGTCACAGATTTCTTTGTAACACCGGAAAGCAAATGGTAGTGTATCCAGCCTTTTGAGCCAGGTAAAAGGAAGCATGAGATTTCTTTATAGCCATCTGTATTTAGAAGTTATTTGCTGTAGTTATAGCTGATACTAGGGCAGGGCCATCACAGACAAATAAATGAAGAAAAACTAAAAGCTAAAAGAGAAAGTGAAAGACAATGGGCGATAACGCGAGTCACACTCAGTCGGGCTATCAACATATGGAGACAATTACAGGACTGTAAATGATTCATAAATAACTTAACAGTGTGCAATGTGGTTATAGGTAGCGCTGGGCGATAAAGAGAAAATCACATAGCACGATATTCTTGACCAAATATCTCAATGTCGATTTTGCGATTATTATTTACACACTGAGATTTTTGATAAATAATAAACAGAAATGATTTAATGACTTAGTGGGTAAATGTAAATAACAGAACAGCTTGAACAGTCTGGTAAGTTCAGAAAATGACATCACTTTGCTGTAATGCAGCCTGTAAAACAATAAAAAGACAACACTTACCATATTACGATATTCAAAATCTAAGACGAAATCTAGTCACATATCGCTATATCAAAATATTATCGATATACCAATATAGACTGTATATTGGGAAATATATATCAATATACATTGATAGATTGCCCAGCCCTAGTTATAGGCTACGTTAAATGACATCTCCTTTCCATTTATCTCTGCTTTTTTATTCCTATTAGTTTGTGTTTGTGTTGGCTTACTATTTTCTTCGTCCTTGTCCCCCTGTAACGTTACTTGTGTAAAGCGTCCGTGGGTTTTATGAAATGCGCTATATAAATCTGAAGTTATTATATTGTTGGTTGCTTCAAACTTTTAATGCTTTGGCTCGTGACACAGTGATGGTGATACCCGCGTTAGCTCACGAGACATACAAAGTAGGCTAAGTTACCGTAACTTATTCTTTTATCGTAAAGGATTTTCTGTCAGAGCAAAACATTCATTAAACTGTAACCTCTCTGTAACGCTAACTCAGTATTATACAGTGGGTAATACAGCCCTGTAAAGAAGGCAGCAGGTTTGGTAAAAACACTACCGCTTTTGTCTAAAGCAGTGGCTAGAATCAACACAAACTGAAAGTTACATATGGCCACTTAAAGTCACATTTGTAACTTGTAACATTGTATTTCACACAGTGGTAATACTGCTTTTACTTAAGTAAAAGATCGGACTACTTCTTCCACCTCCGGTAGTACCGGTAATTGAGTCTGAAGCTCGGCAGCAGTCTAGACGGCGAGTAGTCTGGAGTCTAAAATCTCTGTGGATAAAATAACAGGTTCCCTCATCACACCACACCGCATGACCCCTCATCTCTCATTATCCTGAGGGATGGTGTTTTTGTGTGTGTGCGTGCATGCGTGTGTGTGTGTTGGAGAGGGGGCAGAGTAGGTGACTAAATACACAACTCCATTCATGGTCTTCACCGTGTAGTTTTTAGTAGCACTTTAGCTCATTGCTGGCTGACTGTCACGTAGGGTTTCACATGGTGCCACAGGGCAGTGCGCTACCTTCTGTCTACAGGCCATGGTACTGACATAGATAAACATGATGACCTTTCAATTCGTCGCTCTCTCTTTCTTTTCTCTCTCTCCTTTCGTGTTCCCACAGTTTGGACCAACGTGGAGCCTCGGTCGGTGCCAGTGTTCCCTTGGCATTCACTCGTCCCTTTCCTGGAGCCCAGCCAATCAGGAGCGGCTGCCCAGCCTTCTGATGGTCAACAGCTTGTCAATCAAAGCAAAGGTAGCAAATAGCCCCAATCTCTTTCTCTGAATTCAACAGCGTGTACCCAAAAATATATGACTGTATCTAATAAACAAATATTTCCTAATATAATAATTGGAACTGCTGGAAACAGTATGCAGGGCTTTGTTTCTGCCAAAAACACTCAAGTGCAAAGGCGGACGTACCAGCAGCCAAGTCAGAGTTTTCCAAAACAGTTGCGACTGAATTGCAAATCAGGACAGTTGGTGTTTATGCCAAAATAGTTCCAGTAACATTGTTGATAATACTATTTGCTGACGGGAGTGCTAATATGTATTCAGATACTAATTTTGACCTCTCTAGACGATCAGTAATCTCCAGAGCTTCATTTAGCCGTATTTTGGATATTAATTTATCTTTTTTTTCCATTTATTGTGTTAGTGCTGCAACTATTGAGTAATCATGCAGTCTACAAAAATTTCTCAGAGCCCCCATTATTAATCTAAAACACAAAGACATTCGATTTGCTAAAATATAGGATAAAGAAAAGCAGAAAACTCTGAAATTGTAGTGAACAGCAAATTGTTGTCATTTTTGCTTTTAAATAGACTGAGAGGTTAATTGATTATCGTAATAGTTGCTAATCTTTTTTTGTTGTCAATTAACAAATAATTTCAGCTTTAGACTGTTAAATTAACCAGCTCACTTAAGAGTAAACCATGGCATTCCATTCATGACGGTGTCACATTATAAGTCTCAAAAGAAAACAGACAGTTTGCTATTTTAGGATGTATGAGCATCAAAGATAAACCAAAACTTTATTTTTGGGGGATTTTTTTTAAAAGGCCACCACAATGTACAAAGTTTTTAAAGTATTTTTCCGTCTAAATAAATTCTACAATACCTCTTGAATGCGTTATAATGGCCTTCAAAGTTGAGGCTAGTCACAGTAAAAGTAAGCAAGCTCACTAATGGGCTACAATACACTTTGTAACAAGACAATTGCAATATTAAGTTTGGGGAAATACTTGATTTAATGACAAAATACTTATATTTAATATAACGTAATATACAGATATATTCACTACACCCTTGATGGAGCATTTCCTTTATATGTTCCTAGTATTCTTCTTACTACTGTCACAGATTATAACATAGATGTAGTCAGAGCTTCTCACACCTCCCACAGCCAGAATGAAGCTGCCCATCAACCAGCTGTATGCAGGCTAGCCCTGCTTCTATAGACATATGGCCCTGTTAATTACTTTCATGAAGCATTTCACTAACTGGCATATAAATGGCTTTTCATTTTTAGAGCCCCTTTGTGGCGTGGCCCTGGTGAGCGACGGGCGAACCGGCCCTCCAGACCTAGAGAGGGGATCGCCGTCATGCCCTCCCCCGACTAATGACAATCCTCCTACAGACAGAGGAGGGGCTGACAGCGAGACAGAGAGCGATATAGATGACCCGTAAGTACAAAGAGGCTGGTTTTTATCAACATCACTGCTGGTATTATCATAGTGCCTGCTGCTTTAAAATTGTAAGATTGTTTTCTGCAAATGTCTTTTTTGGCACATAAAAAGGTAAGAAATGTAGTTAACATAGCAGAATATAACAGTTTAGTGCTCAACAGTGCATTTTTTGTCGGTTATCAAAGTCCAGCAATGGCTACGGATGGCAGATGGAATCAAGAGAAAAAGAGGAAGAAGCAGAAGAAACAAAAGATTTAATTTAAATTCAAGCATAGCGTAGAGCTGTGGCACATTGACCACATTGTGAAATGAGGCCAGTCCACCAGTCAGACACAGGAAACTGCCAGACAACCGTTGATTCAATTGAGGTTTTGTTTACATGCAAGTGCGGTAATTTAAATCTGTACATCATTCACATATAAACTTCTTAAAGTGGGATGTCACTCTGTCAGTTTATTCTGTGGCATAGACACCGGTTCATTAACATAGCATTGTATGTGGGAATTTGTTGGAAATTTGAATCTTTTTCTGTCTGATCTGATCCATAGTTTAACAACTAATAGGGTTTTTTGGACCCTTTTTTGGAAAGTCTTAATTTTTGTTTTCCAAATTCTATGTATTCAGTTTGAAAGCAAAAAAAACTCTTCAGCTGTATTACAATATTCCATATTTTTAATATGGAGAAACAAAAATGTTTTTGTTGTCGTAAGCTAACCTTCTGTCCTTTAAAAAGTTTCTGTGCTACATTTAAATGTAAACTCATTCTGAGCAAATGCTTTATACATAGGGTTTCCTTTCTGCGACTCCGGGTATGACTCAGTAGAAACAGATAGTTACTGTAGATCATACTAGACACAGTTTGTCTGTGTTGTTTGAATCGCAGACTTTAAAACTCTCAAGGACGCTACGCTTAAAACAGGTATACTGAAATCCACCTCTGACAGCAAAATTTGAAAGAAAGAAAGAAAGAAAATAAAAACAACTTTTCTACCAGCTGCATCAGTGTGTGTGTCTGTACAGTCTGTGCTTGTTCATTCCACTCAGTCTCAGGCTGCGTCTCTACGTCTGGCTGGGTTATTGCTCTTTCAGAGTGACTCAGACGGGCTGCGTGGCTGTCTGGCTGGTAGTGTGGTTTTAAATGCTTCAGGGTCACCGTGCTAACAAAGGCCGCCATCACCGAAAGAAGTGCTTCAGCAATCTCACCCTGTTGCAATGGTTACGCCTGTTATCCAACTACATCTCAATGGGGAGACTAATGGCATAAATAAAAAGTTGACTCATTTAACAAGATTTTAGATCCATTAATCCGCTGCTTTTACAAATACACACTTTACGAATGCTTACAGACGCATACAAATATAAGCATAATACGCATTTTATTTTAATAAATGTATTTATGTTTTGTTATCTAACACTTCTTAGGCCCTATCTCACACCCGGCACATCGCGGCGCAAAGCACGACGCAAAGCCCGATGCAACTGTCTTTGCTATTTTAAAACCGACGCAATTTTCTGCCCTGCGTCCACGTCGTTTATTAGCAAATGCACCTACGCCCATGGGCGTGCTGGTCTTACAGGGAGGTGTGTTTATGTGAATTCTTGGCGTATTGCTATCTTGAGGCAGCAGGAACCTGGTCTAGAGTCAATAGCAAAGCATGTCATTGTTTGTAAAATGCACCTAGGCTTATGCACAGCACGCACACTATGCTTGTAACATACAGGGCAGCGCAGCAGCACACAAACATGCATAAATAATAAAAATACTCAATGTAAATCCGCCATCATAATAACAATGTTCCAAGGTACAAACGCGCCTGGCTTTTAAAGGGAATGGGAAAGGACACTCTCATTGGTTTATTTCATGTTACGCCCAAAACACACCTATGAATTAATAAAGACACCAAGAACGACCTTTTTCTTGCCGTCAAACTAGCAAAAGTAGGTTTGGACACGCCCTAAACACACCTGTGCCATGCGCTTCATGCCGTGCGCTCGAATCGTTAAACTAGGGCCCCTTATCTGTTACCCCCAAATAGTTTTTCTTGTTTGTATTTCCTAAAGGCCAAACGGACCACTGACATACCTTCATGGACCCTGTTCCCTTATCTTATCTGAATTCTGTGTTTGCTGTATATGATAAAAATGCTTTTGTAGAACTAGAAAAGAAGGCATTAAAGCACCAAAGTCATGTAGTCACGGCTTGAGACAGCTGCAAGTTTTCAGACGTTTTTTTCTTGTGACTTTAAAGCTTCTTCTTTTACAGTTGTGCCAAGAAACCTCTAATCCAGATTGAATCCTGATTTATAATTCTACAGTGTATGTTTGTTTGTTTCATATAAACAAGACCAGGTGGATGGAAACCAAGTATGTGGTTGAACCATGTTTGGTTTGTGTACGAATTTGTGGCCAAATTTGTACAGGTAATGGTGTCCATAATGTGAATGCCTAGATATTAAACGTTCATCTGCAATTTTCTGCATGGTCCCAGTAATATTTGTTCTTAAAGTGTACTGAAGTAGCACATCATATGACATGGTTAATCTACGTTTTAGTCAAACTGGACTGCCTTAATTTAATAAATTCAACATTATTTTATTTAATTCAATTTTATTTATAGTGTCAAATCACAAGAGAAGCTATCTCAGGACACTTTACAGATGGAGTAGGTCTAGACCACACTCTATAATTTACAGAGACCCAACAAATACCCAAAATTATATTCATGCTGTTTTCGACAATTAGTCGTTCTGGATTACTAATCTAAAGTGTTTTTGTTCTCTTCAGTCACAAACCCACAGTGGACACTAGTCAATGGTTTGCATTACTTTGTTAAACAGACCGGACCTAGGTTGCATCCCATGACAATTCTACGAGCATTCCCACAGCCTCAAATGTTGGTCTCGCGGAAACAGAACAAGATAACGTTACTGTTCAGCTTGCTGTTTACTTTACTTTGCTCTTAAGGAGCTTCAGCATTTATTCAAAAACAAACTGAAACGGCACTGTTCATTTATTACCCCTTGACAACGTTACTGTTAATTTCTTCTCTGCTCCGATCACCATGCACTCTCTACACTAACGCTACACACTGAGCTATTCTCCTATATAATATATGCATCAACACCCTACAAATAGGGGATTGCGAAGTAGTATACAGCGTATAAATTGAGGAAGTGGATCAGATTTATGTTTTATGATTCGTGTTCTCTTTTTGTCTCTGTGCAAGTGTCATCTCTGATATAATCTGTAGTATTATATCAATATACTGTGTGATAAGAAGTTGTATACAAATGAATGTCTTGTTTACTTCTTACTGTTTCTCCAACTGCTGGAACAGTTATCTGTTCTTTTTTATTTACTCTGTGTCTGGTTGCTCTTTCCTTGAAACAATCCAGTGGCTCGCAGGAAAAGTGCAATTTAGTAGAAGTAGAAAAAGCATTTTGTGGAATTAACTGAATAAATACTCAGTAGTTGGCATGCGCAGTGATAACAACCAAGGCTGCACAGATAAAGAAAAGTGTGTCAGTTACATTAACTGTAAATAAAAGGGAAAGAAAGTCAGGAAGACAAAGGGAAAACACTGTTCTGGTGGACTGACATGGCATACCGGTCAAGTACTTACAGTACATTAAGTCAAACTTTATGGAGCCTTGTCTTAAAACCGCAGAGGTGCGATATACATATACAGAATCATTCGATATACAGAATCATTTTGTCTTGAATACCTCCTAAAAATCCTTCACAACCTTTTAGCCTCGCCACTTTTCTGAAAGCCCCACACAGTGAGGAATTTCCCCTGATATCCCATCTCTTATTGACTCACAGTTTCACTTTTTCTCTCTGTGCAAATGCAGGTTCTCCCCAGGTGTGGCCAACGATCCGACGCCCTCCGATGGCCCCATGAAGAGACGCACACAGTCCCTCAGTGCCCTGCCCAAGGACGGAGACAGGAAGGTCAGTCCGCAGTGCCGACAGACAGTCTATCAGTAGAAATAGATACAGAAAGTCAGAGACAGATTGGTGCTTAACATAAAACTAAACACTGTGTGCTCTTTCAAACGCCAACCAGAGAGAGAAGGACCACATCCGCCGACCCATGAATGCATTCATGATCTTCAGTAAACGCCACCGGGCCCTGGTGCACCAGCGACATCCCAACCAAGACAATCGGACAGTGAGCAAAATCCTGGGGGAGTGGTGGTACGCTCTAGGGCCCAACGAGAAGCAGCAGTACCACGATCTGGCCTTCCAGGTAAACATACTCTCTAAAATTCTTTAATTGCTTTTTATTGCTGTTTGTTTTGCAGTTTACTTCTTATGGACATAACAGAGTGTTGAATCTTTAAGACAAGAGCTTTTTAATGTAATTGTGTGCTCTAACCATCCAGCTTCACCAACTGCAGTAGCAGCTTGTTTGGAATTAGACGATAAAAAACAAGCACACTGGCTGAACTTCAGAAACTAGAACAGCATCAACAGAAAGTTAAAGACCCTATCCTCCTCTTCCGCCAGGTGAAGGAGGCCCACTTCAGAGCGCACCCAGACTGGAAGTGGTGCAACAAGGACCGCAGGAAGACGCTGTCAGAGGGCCGAGGGACGCCAAAGGAGCCACGGGAGAGGAGCATGTCAGAGAGCATAGGTGTGTGTGTGTGTGTGTGTGTGTGTGTGTGTGTGTGTGTGTGTGTGTGTGTGTGTGTGTGTGTGTGTGTGTGTGTGTGTGTGTGTGTGTGTGTGTGTGTGTGTGTGTCTGTGTCTGTGTCTGTGGCTGTGTCCGTTTGTTATTGCTAAATCTAACCCATATTGGGTAGCTGATGCTCTTAGACAGAGCACTAGTGTGTATTTTATTGAACTAGTTTTATTGCTCTATTTCATATATGATACAGAGTGATATTTTATCTTTGATCAGAGTCTTTTCCCTCACGTCTCCAGATGCCCATCCAGAGTCTCAGGTGCTGGAGGGGAAGGGAGGAGGCTCGGGCTGGCCAGGGGGATCTGAGCGTCAAGGGGGGCTGTTTGTGGGGCAGCACCCCCGTCCCCGAGCCTTTTCCCAGAGTGCCGTGCATACCCTGGAGCAGAGGGAGAGAGAGAGAGACTTGGAGAAGGTAGGGAATTGTTAATCTGTAGCTCAAAGGCAGCAAACAGACTCGGGAGATTTAAGAATGTGAAGTAAACTGTACAAAATCAGCAGCTAGTTTAATCTCAAAGTGCCCATATTAGACTAATTTTCAGGTTCATAATTGTATTTTGAGGTTGTACCAGAACAAGTTTACATGTTTTCATAAAAAAAATATATATATATTTTGTTGTACTGCACATTGCTGCAGCTCCTCTTTTCACCCAGTGTGTTCACTTCTCTGTTTTAGCTACAGAGTGAGACATCTCACTTCTGTTCCATCTTTGTTGGGAGTCACACTTGCGCAGTAGCTAGGTAATGATCATATCAGCTAGCTAGCTGTTTCTCCAACTTCAGTTAGTACAAGGCCAGATTAACTGGGAGACTTCTTCTAAACCAGGGCACACTTCCAATTTTACATAAATTACCCTGCAGAACAGGGACATGTAAGTAGTTCTGTTGTAGATTATGTTGAGCTCATGTGTTGTAGCAGTGTTTTGCCATTGAGAACGAGGGGGCTAACACCTGGTTTTGGCTAGTGACGTAGAAAACCCTGCAGATTTTGAACAGCTCACCCGGAGACTGAAGGAAGAATACATTCAGAAACCCATATCTCACTCAAAACAGCATAGATGGGTTTTTTCCAAGGTTGTATGCGTGTGCAAGCACCAGCGACACAAAATAACACCTCAAATCCCTGATAAAGTGATTTCTTTCAAAATATAGGCACTTTAAAGTTAAAAGCGTTAAAATCATGTGCTTTTATTCAAGTCAGGAGTATTATTTAATGAACATTAAACTAATTTGTTGAATCAAAGAGATCAAAGAAAAAAGTAAATCAAATAAAACATTTGAAAATAAAAACAGCTGACTGAAGTAATTTTTTAAAAGGGCCAATGCTTGTGTGTATGTGAGCGCCTATGCACCAACATGCGTGTGTGTATTTATAGATATATAGCAGATGTGTGTCCTTCACATTGCAATGCATTTAGGTTGAACTCTACAATGAAAAACAGGCTGTTCAAATGGACACACTTGGTTGTGTGTGTGAGGGCCTGAGCTGTTGCTGCTGAAAGCTCTGGAGGAGCTCAGCCTCCAACTTCAAAGGTTTCACTTTCTACTTTTTAGAGCCTTTGAAGGCACTGTAGTGTTGCTGCTTTGCTCTTATTCACAGAGGAATTGGCCTACATGTGAACTCTTTTGTTTTAAAGGCGTTTATTTAATGCTGGTGGCAAAGCCGCATGTATGCTTTGATAATAGTGATACTACTTCTTTCTAAAGTGTTGTTCTGAAGTTCTGTACTTAAATACTGTAAGTCCCCATTTTGAGGGGATCTTTTAGGTTTTTCTTTTTAGTTTTGTATCAGTACTCAGTGTTCTTAAAATATATATTGTGACTGCAACAACTACTCAGACATATTTTTAAAGTTGTAAAATGTGCTTCCTTTTTTTTGTCAGGAGGACAGGGCGGGTTTGTTTCGCCACCGGCCCACGCCTCAGTCCCTGTACCAGGGCGGGGCCGGTGAGGACGTGACCAGCGACGACGAGCGCATGGTCATCTGTGAGGAAGAGGGGGACGATGATGTCATGGGTGAGATAGATGATCAGCACAGTTGTTGAGTGGTGGTTATAGAGACTGTTGCATAACCACAAAGTCATTGTTTCAGTTCCTCTTTAAAAAAAAAAAAAAGGACACTAAACTTCAGCCGTCTCTTAAGGCCGTTTTATGGTTCTGCGGAGGCTCCACGCAGAGCTTTTCCCGTAGCCTACGTAAATGGCCTGATGTTTATACTTGTGCGTTAAGCACAAGTATATGGTATGCGTTAAGCCGGCATGCGTGTGTGTGTAGGGGGGAGTAGGTGATAGACAAGGTATAAGTGAGAGAGTGACGGCCATTGGCTTTGGAGCGAGTATCGACTCTAGAGTCATAGTGAGAGAAAGAAAGTGTCTCCCCTGTGTTTTCTGACCAAGGTGGGAAATCTGTAGCAGGAAGTGTTAACCCTCTCCTTGATTTCATGTTGTTTATGGAGAAGGAGAACCATTTTTTGAGAGGTGCGCGTCAGGCTACGGCGTAAGGTCCGGCGTAGATGCAGAGGGGGCCGCGGGGGTATGCTGTTGATTCTACGCACAACCATAAAACAGCCTCTGTTCAGAATGACAATTTACACAAAACACCTAAAAGCTATAAAACAAAAGTAACTGTGTCACATGGTGAGCCTCTGCCCCTGACTGTAATTGCCAGCGTTAGAATAAAGCAATAGCACGTAATTGTCTTTTTTATGTGGATACTGTTGATCTGAAGGCAGTGATTGCAAATTAAATAATATCCAGGGATCAGTGGCAAGTGGGTTTGCTGAAATTTGTTAAAACACTTACTATTGATATCCACCCACAGAGGATTCCTGTCCTGAAGGCTCCATTGACCTCAAGTGTAAAGAGAGAGTGACGGACAGCGATGAGGATGAACCAGATGGACAGGTAGCTGTAATGCTCATCAAATAACTTGTGTTATTTTATGTCCACTGTGGGCTTCACTTTGAGCTAGATTTTCTGGACTTCCCTAATGTTCATACATTTTTGGGGTTTATTTCTTTTTTATGCAATACTTTAGTCTCTGCATCAAGACATGGAGTATAAGGTACCAGATTTGGTAGGTCAAGTATTAATGTAGCTCGCTTTACAGCGTAGAGCCTAAAATAGTTGCTTTCTTTTTTAACAGTGTAATTGTGCATGTAAGGCATCATATCGATGGTGGTTCCTTTATTTCCTTCCAGCATTTAAAAACACACAGACTTTCCAGAGTTACTGAAAGTTCTTAAGTTACTTTACATGGTAAGTTTCCCAGCTTTGATCTCTCCTTCTCTCTTTTCCCTCCAGCATGGCTTCCAGCCAATGACTCGCTCCTCTCTCCCTCCTTCCCCTCCCTCCATCCCTCACTCCAACTCCACCTCAGCTAAAGGGAACGGAGTAGGAGGGGGTGGTGAAGAGGGGTCTGAGAGGAAGAAAAAGAGAGGTACAGATGGAGGAGAGGAGGGGAGCGAGGGAAGATCCAAGAGAGAAGAAACAGCAGGTATCGGAGAAGAAGGCGGAGGAGTTGGTGTCTCCTCTCTGTCCATCACAGGCTCAACATCCAGCACCCAGGCTCCCCTTGTTTTGGCCCCGCAGGGTTTGACCCCGGTTGGCGGCGCAGTCCGTGTGGCCCCTACTGTGGCGACTAATGTAGTACGACCCATCGTCTGCACGCCCGTCCCCATTGCCAGCAAGCCAGTTGAAGGGGCCATCACCCTCAGCTCTCTGCCTCAGGACAAGAAAGCCACTCTCCTGATTGGAGGAGGTGGACCTCAGCAGCTGCCAATCACTGCAGGGGGTGGGTACCTGTCCTCCTCCTCCTCCCCTGGTCCAGTCAGTGTAACCCCAGTGGGGCGCAGCGGTCTGGTCACTAGCCTAGTTCTGGGAGGGTCCTTTCCCGCTGTCCAACCAGTGCAACTCCTCAACCCGCAACCGCACTCACAAACCCCCCTACCTGTCCTCCAGCCACAGCTTCACCCCACTGCCGCCATGTCATCTCTCACACCTCTCGGCTGCCCCAAGCCGCTAGCACAGGTCCAGTACGTCCTGCCTGCTGAGAGCCCTTCCTCCCCTCAACTCACTCAGCAGCAAATTCTCTCCCTGCCCTCCAATGCCGCCCTGGCCAATGGCATGCACTCAGGGGCGGGAATCAGAGTTGCATCAGTCAGCCCCGGAACCAGAGGTGAGACAGAGAGCAACGATTGGCTGACAAAAAAAGAACAAATCAGACTTTCGTCTTAGTGATTTCACTGGTCCACTGAAAACTGAAAAAAAGTAATTTTCTTTTTCCTTTTTTTGTGCCTTACTTCCCTTCTTTCTTATTAATCATCTCCACAGGAAGCTCTGGAAATAGATTTGATTGTCTTACATAAACAGGAGATGAATGATTGACAGGAGAAACACTGTTGACATGAGTATGAGAGCCCACCGCCCACCCAAGCCTTAATCACTCTCTTTTCATAAGAGTCTGAAGCAACAGAACAGTGTTCCACTTTGTTGTGAGAGAGGAATTTCACTATTATCAGTAGCTGAAATGTCCTCTCTGTCTCAGTGTGTCTCCACCCACCCGCCGCTCCTGTGCTGTGCTCACCTCGATTCATCTGTTTCTCACGCTGAGTGTTTTAATTCTCTCTCTCTCTCTCTTTCTCTCTGTCTCTCCTTCTCACTCTTGGTTCCCATGGCAACAGTGAGAACAGGGTCTACTCCTCCTCATCCTTCCATTTCCCTAGTTGCGCCGCCTCTTCCTGTGCAGAACGGCCCCGCGACAGGAAACAAGGTAAAAATGTCAATGCGGTGACCAGAGGCTGCAACTAACGGTTATTTTCATTGACGATTAATCTGTCGATCATTTTATAGATTGATTAGTTGTTTGGTCTATAAAATGTCAGAAAATTGTGAATAATGTTGATCAGTATTGAAGCCCAAGATTACAACCTCAAATGTCTTGTTAGTTTACTGTCACAGAGGAATGAAGAAACTACAAAATATTTGAATTTAGGAAGCTGTAATCTTTCTTAATAAATCCCCCAAAACGCTTAATCGATTATTAAAATAGTTGGCGATTAATTTAATAGTTGACATCTAATCGACTGATCTTTGTAGCTCTAACGGTGACTAATGCAGTCAGAAGTGTCAAGGATGACTAGACGCCACCCTGTTTGCTGACAGGTGACAAGGTAGTTAAATCCACAACAGCACCGTGGCATTTAAACTGTTAACACGGGATCATGATGGGAACAAAGTGGATTACAGAAGGTTGGCCTACTTAATGCTTATGTTTTACTGCGTTCTGCTGCAATCTTTAATTATTTTTGATTGAGGTCAGAAAAGTATTGTCACAAACTGAGATTAAAACTGTAGTAAATTAATACATTTATTTTTTATTCATGAGATGTCATTTATAAGAAAAAAAAAGACAAAATATTTGCTGGTTCCAGCCATTCCAATGTGATTTTCTGCTCATCTCTCTTTTTATATATATGTACATTCAATATTTTTGGGTTTTGTTAGTCAGATAAAACAGGCAATTAATTGAAGCTGGGCACTCCTGAAATGGGCACCTTTCCCGTTACTTTGGCTATTCTTCCCTTATGAACTTAATGATTAATCAGTTATCAAAACAATTAAATCAAATGACTGCTTACTGCTGTGCTGCTTTATATTCAGAAGGGACCAGTTGCTTTAACAAAGTGCTAGAACTGTTTTGAGGGCCATAAAGCCACATGTGATATTTGTAAGTTTGTCTCACTAGATGCATAACAAATACAGTTCGTTTTCTAAAAAACGGTAAATTTTAAAATTAGTTGGTGAAAAATTCCTTTTGTTTATGTGCTATTCTTCCCCTCCCCACAAAGATCATCCAGATCGCTCCCATGCCCGTGGTCCAGACCAAAGTTCATCCTAGTGGCGCAGCAGCAGTGCATCCTGGGAGCCCCTTTCCTGTTTCCGTGGCAACGGTGATGGCTCCAGGTGTCGCGCCCCCACAGACCGTTCTTCTGACCTCTCCACCCACCAGGTCACTAACACTTGAAAGACAGCCACATACACCCACTTTTATGTTCCTCAGTCACTGCTTCAGCTGGAACGATGAGAAAATATAGTTCCATTTTGTCACATTGTGGCAACAATTTTTGTAATTGTTTAAGTCATTTTTAAGCAAAAATGCCCAAAATGTATTTGTTCCATTTACTCAAATGTGTTTTATTATATTTTTAATGCTAGTAAACTAAATATCTTTTTAAGATTTAATATTTGATTCACATTTCTTTAATTGTTTGTAAATTACAAATGATGCTTTATTGTCATTAAACACATACATGTTATATATAAATAGTCAGAGTATATATATATATATATATACTGTGCATACATGACATAAATATCAATAAAATATCATACATATTGCATTAGCAGCAGCAGTTAGGTTTTTCAGTTATGTACCGATTATTTAAGACAAGAATCAAAAGAATAATCAATGATAAATACAGTATATACAAAATATAATATAAAATGTTTGAAAGCATACATTTGTTCTCCCATATACACTACCGGTCAAAAGTTTGGGGTCACTCACAAAATTCCATTGGACTACATTATAGACAAAATCCCAGCTGAGATCAGTGACCTTGTTTTTTTTAACCAGGGCAGCATTTTCCAGATTACATTATGTGCTTACATAATTGCAAAAGGGTTGTTTAATGTTTTCTTAGTTAGTTTATTAAAATAATATCAGATTGGTAAACAAAATGTGCCTTTGGAACATTGGATGAATGGTTGCTGATAATGGGAAATGTAGATATTGCATTAAAGATCACCCCCCCACCCAGATCAGCTGGTATCCTGTCTATAATGGAGTGAAATGGAAATTTGTAAATGACCCCAAACTTTTGACCGGTAGTGTACGTCTATTGTATCATATAGACTTTTTTAAATATAATTTTATAATATATTATACACAAACTTAAATATATCAGAGTCTGTACTCAATGAGCCATATAAGTTAGTAAGCTGCTCAGGTCATATTCAGCTTTGACACTCATCACTCTTCTCTCCTTTAGGATCACCTATGTCCAGTCTGGCCCAGGAGTTACCACAGCAACGCCCCAACAGGCCACACCCGCCCCAGGCCCTGCGTATCTCCCATCATCCCTGGCAACCCTGGGTTTCACCGCCATTGCCCCGGTTGGGCAAAACCTAGTTCAGCCGATTGTTGGTCCACCACCACTGTTGGCTACAGCCCCGTCCCTGAGCTGTCAACCACAGACCCCTCAGGGTCAGGCCTCGGGAACGGCTGGTCGTCAGGTACAAAGGAACAGAGAACTGTACAGTGTTAGTACCATCGTGTAGAGATGTGGTGTCGTGAAGAAAATTAGAAAAAAAATCACTCCAGAAGAATAAATCAATTTAATTCCACTTCCACTTTTCTCACTGCTTAAGCTTAGCCTAAGCATGTTCACTGTTAATAATAATAATAATAATAGGAGTCAATATACACTCACCGGCCACTTTATTAGGTACACCTGTCCAACTGCTCGTTAACACTTAATTTCTAAGCAGCCAA
>NC_048420.1:20930398-20943621 GCF_013103735.1 Etheostoma cragini | reverse complement strand
GGTGCCACTCCTTTCAGCTAAGAACAGGAAACTGAGACTACAATTTGCACAAGCTCATCGAAATTGGACAATAGAAGCCACTACAAGCCACTGCCACTACAACATGAACATAGAGTAAACACTGGTGTTGTACCACAGACGTAAAACAGATTATATTCTTTGACTATGGGGAAGTGCAAGTTTAGCAGTACTTAGCTTGGGAAAACTGAATTTAGGGCTTAGTAGCTAGATTTTGTGAGGAAGGTCTAAAATTTAATTGATACTGGTCTTAAAAAAAAACATATTTTGTTTACTGACGTTCTTGCATTGCTTCTTGTCCATCAGGTACTAACTGCCATCTACCCCGCACCAACCGTTACTCTGCCTACTGGCGTGGTCTCTGTAACAACCTGTGACGCTGTGCCGCCTGCAATGGCCGCTCCAGTCCAGGACCCGAGGAACCCTCCCTCTCCGTCTGCAATGGGGGTGCAGGGTTCAGCGGGTACAACCCCTCAGCCTAACGAAGCGGGGGAGGTGGAGCTTAAAGTGGAGGTGAAGAAGGAGATTCTGACGGATGGTCAGACTGAGGAAGGAGGGCAGGGGTGGTTGAACTGTGCTGCCAGCTCCTCATTGGCCACCTGTATGATTAATGTCACTGAAGGTAATGCATCACTGGTTTTGTGTGGTTTGTTTTTTTAGTGTGGGTTTCTCTCTGTTAGTGTAAGTTATTATTTAGTTTATTATTTAGTGTGTGGAGCCGGACAAAGAATCAAAACATAATATTGGCATCAACATGAACCCATTCTTCAACTGTATTGGCTATCATTGGTCTTCACTTTCAAATTGTTATGGGTGTGTGAAACTGAGGATACAGGACTAAGACTGTAAGACTAGTAAGATAAGTAAGGATAGATACAGTATTGTTTAAATCAAAGTCTGAAATTATCTTTATCTGTTCCAGTTAAAAAAGAGGAGGACGGCGGTCTGTACATCAAAGAAGAAAACCCCAGAGATGGATACAGCAGAGAGAAAGGAAGCGACACGGACAGAGAGCAAGAGAGGGGGAACAAGGAGAACAGTGAAAGAAAGGGAGGCAGAGAGACACACAGAGAGGACCACAGCATGGGCGACAGCAGCAAAGAGGTGAGTGAACGTATCTGCTTCATTCATTCATTTCTTTGGTTAAGGATCTTTAGAGGCATGTTGAAACAGTTTTAAGTCAGATTTTTGTGTCTCTCCTTCTCTAAAAGCTTATCGAAGGAAGTCAGGGAAAGGCCTTGAATTTTACAAATGCACAACTTTAAAGGAATACACTAGAATTTATTCTCCTTCTTTTTACAGACTTTCATTACTAAACATCTGGTGGTTGTCAACAGTTTTTCTCCACAGAAAACCAGACGGTTCACTTTTCTGAGCTGGAAACAATATTACAGGAGACATGCAACAATTCTCCATATCCTGATGTACAAAGATATCTTGAAGGAAAAAATTGATGAAAAATAATTATTATTATTATAATAATCAGAAAAAACAATAACAACCTTTCTTTCCAATTATTTCAACACAGTTCACATTTGACAACTTTGACTCTGACTACAGAAAACAACGGGAGGTTAAGAATCAAACGGCAGGGCTGCGATGGGACCCCTGTTTTCACCATTCTTCTTCTCTCAACTCTCTCGCTCTCTTCCCAGGCTGGACCTCGCACCCCTCCTCCACCACCCTCAGGTTTGGACCCCCCTCCCCCTCCTCCTGCGGAAAGAGAGCCCCCCTCTTCCTCAAAGAAGACCAAGTTCAGACCCCCACCACTCAAAAAGACACCTGACTCTCTCGAAAAGTAAGTGGGACAATAATAGAAGCACTAGAAAGGCACAAATCATTAGTTGAGGGAATTTCTCGTTAGTTCTGTCACTTTTTTTGTTAATTCAAATATATCTGAGTGGGTTTGGTGTCTAAAGGATTTGCAAAGTGCCATTAAATGGCTAAGTAAAATTTAAATTGAATGCAAGACGTTATGTGTTCTGCAAGACAAGCGTTTATTTAAGTCTGGAGCCCTCCTTGCTGATCAGACTGAAGTTATGGCTCTTGCAGAATCAGTGCCAAAGCAAAATAAAACAAGTCTGCCTGGTCCTTCTGGCTCTCTAGTCATTTTAAGACAAGGTTCTCAATATTTTAACAGTTTACATGTTCTCAAGCTGAGAGAGCTCATATAACTGGAGCTTGTCTTCTGTAATTATAGCCTGAAGCAGCTTGAAGAGGAGATCCAGTGCCCTGGACAGAACTCCATTTGTCGATTTCATTTAACACTGATTTTCACACATTGTGGCATCTAGTTCTGCTTCTAGTTTGTGACCAAACCTCCAGCTTCATAAAATGATGGTGGAAACTCATTGTTTACGGGATGTGAGTGGGCAGAGTGCTCACCCTTTTATTTTCTCTATTTAGACAGCAGGAGAGTGGCGGGGAAGCCACAGAGAAGAGAAAGCCCTGGCAGAACTCAGCCCTAAGGCATGAGAAATGTGCATCCTTCCCTATATATTTAAACCACCGGATTACTGGACTGGGGACTGACGTGACCACTGTGTTCTCTGTGTGCAGGGTCTTGTCGGAGACGTACTTTGAGGAGCGTTTTGCTGAGCTTCCAGAGTTTAACCCAGAGGATGTCCTTCCTTCGCCCACTCTGCAGAGTCTGGCCACCTCACCAAGAGCCATTCTAGGAAGCTACCGCAGGAAGAGACGTAACTCCTCCGGTGAGATGCAGAGAGATACCAACTTAAGTGATATATAACAAATATAGTCAAATAAATTACATTTTTGTTATTATGATATCTTCTTTGGAAAGGTTTTGTCTCATTACAGTTCATTTATGCCTCTTCTATCTGATATGCACCTCCATTTTTCTCCATGTTGTTTTTACCTGCTTGTTTCTGATTCCTCCTTTTTTCTTTGGCTCCTTCATCTGTATCACCCCATTGTCCTCTACAAATCACCCATGCATTTCATTACTCCCTACCCCTTTACCCTGTCCTCTCTCCCTAAGTGTCCTTTTTTCTTAATACTCTGTTATCCCCCTTTTCTAATATTTCCCTGTTTCATCCTTCATATTTCGTGTGTCCAGAGCTGGAGCTGACAGCAGAAGAGCCAAGCTCCCCGAGGAGGAAGACCCGCTGTCTCTCCAGCTGCAGCTCGGAGCCCAACACCCCTAAGAGCGCCGCCAAGTGTGAGGGAGAAATCTTCACCTTCGACAAAGCAGGTACATCCTATACTGTGCTCCTGCAACAGAGGAAGCTGCAGTCCCGGGACCGTTTTTCCACGACCATAGTCACTGAACCAAACTGGCAAACTGAGCAATTGTTAACACTTTAGTCAGCTGCCGGATTTCACTCTTTTCGGCCGGATGCCCTTTACCTTCCGCTTTCTTTTAAACTCCGGTCGATTTATGAGGACTATGGTTAAATGATCCTCTGCAGAGTAAATCCAGACAGCTAGCTAGACCATCTGTCCATTCAGAGTTTTTTGTTGCACAACTAAAACAACCTTTGAACATACACGTTCCACCAAACAAGTTCCTTCCTTATGCTATTTAGCTTGGGCACTGTGGCTCTGCCCGGTGCTTAGCACCATCCATGACTATTGTGATTGGCTTAAAGAAATGCCACTAAACCAGAGCACGGTTTACTTCCACCCTGGAAGTAAAACCTTCCTTTGTAGCTCTGTGGAAGAAGGCGAGACTAGCAGCTTGCCAGCTATGAAGGGTTAAGGTTAGGGTTAGATAAAAAAAGAAAGGGTTTGGTTTAGGCTTATGGCTTGTTACTTATAAGGTGAGTCACATCGTCATGTATAATGAAGATGCGACTCACATCTACCCGAAAGATATTGCAGTTCTGAAACGGCCGCTTCCTCTATTGCAGGGTCATGCTTCTCGGTAGATCAGTTGCAGCAGCTGCAGAACTGCTCCAAAAGGAGTATTAAAATAGACAAAATGATCTCCTCGTTCAAGCAGGTACAGAAGGAGAGGATCTGCTTGGAGATTTGGACCGGGTCCCCTACTCGTCTCTGCGTAGAACTCTGGATCAGCGGCGGGCCCTGGTCATGCAGCTGTTTCAGGAACATGGCTTCTTTCCCTCAGGTAAACCCCTTATAGATAGAACACAATGCCGCAGTTAGACAACCAAAATGGAGATTCAATAATTTGACTTTTATTGAACCGCACAGGCAAACCTTACATATGCTCCCTCAATACAGCTAAAATAGTATTACTCATAAAAATCATTAAAATGTGAATGAATTTATTCAGTAAATCAACTTCACATTTATAAAATACTTAAAAAAACAACAACTCTCAATTCAATAGAATTTCAAAACTCCCATTTAAGTACTTTGCAGGTTAAAATGAGAAGATTATCCACAATAATTCACACCTTTGTAATATTTCACAATATGATACAAATATGAGTGAAAAATATACACGGAATTTGGGTGGGTTGACAGGGTTCTTTGTAGCTGTATCGCCCTTTTCCCCTCCTCCGTTTATTTTGTTAAACTGAGCTACAACTGTGGTCCTACTATGTGACCCAAAATTCTCAAAAAATACAAAGAACTGTGCACACAATTGGTAGAAATGTCAAAAATACCATGCAGGATAAATAGTAGTTCTTGATATCATACAGTTTGTATAACAACTGCTCTATTTCTTATTCCCTGTTTTCACTCCGCCATTCCCCTCTCCAGCTCAAGCCACTGCTGCCTTCCAGGCACGCTACTCGGACACGTTCCCCACCAAGGTGTGTCTGCAGCTGAAGATCCGCGAAGTCCGACAGAAGATCATGCAGACGGCCACGCCCGGAACCTTCGAGCCTGGAGTGTTAGGTGGGTTGGCTGAAGCCAACCCCGCCCCGTCCCACAGCTCCTCTTTCAATCAATCAGCCCGGGAGGACGGAGGGTTGGAGCAGCAAGGAGACAAAGGCCGGAGCCCTGAGGAGCCAAAAAGCGAAGGATCATAAGCTGGAGAGGAAAAAAGGAAAAGAAGAGAGAGATGATTCCCGCAGAATGTTCTTGTATGTGTTGAACCAGTACTGTGAATAGCTCCAGAGGATCTGTTCTACTGGCACTAATTTCCACCAGACCTGGGCAGAAATACATAAAAATATGGTCCTAAATATTCAAACTACTCAAGGTGCGCTTGATTCATCTAAATAGACTATCAAAACAAGCCTCAAAAGTGGACGACTCACTTTCAAGTCCAGATGAGTCAAGTGCTTCTTGTAGTATTGTGTTCCCTTTTTTTCCAAGTATCCCAAATATTTTCTGTTTTCACTTTACCTAGGTCTGCTCTCAGCACATTTGTACAGTAGTTTGTAGTTTAACACACAAACTATGTGGCACACATTCAATAGCTCTCTGGCACACACACATACACACACACACACACACACACACACACACATACACTCATACACAAAAACCCTGGTGCATATGTAATCTCCAGCATGCACACGATCCTACAATAAACACACTCACACACACACACACACACACACTCACACACACACACTCACTCACTCACTCTCATACTCTTACCAAATCAGACTGTTACTCATGACACACAAAGGCACTTTGTCACTTATTGTGCAGATGCAGTTTGCTGTTGCCAGCCAGCCGGCCCTCGGATGCCATTGACTTGACCTCCTTCTTGCCCTTCCACTCCTCAGCACAGTGGTCGGGACACAAACACAACCCCAGTGACCTCCACTGATATTCCACAGCCCCTCGATGCTGCAAGACAGACAGCACACAGACGCACACGTAGACAGACACACACAGACACACACACACACACACAAACACACACACAAACACACACATTTACAGTACATGCACACACGGAGTACATGGACACATCTGTGCAGTGTGAGCACTCGTACATACACATAGTCAACCCTGCTCTGACCAAGCCATTGGCCTGCACAGTTTTAAGTGATTGTAGTGAGAAGAGAAACTGAAAGCATGACATCAATTCGCTCCTGAGAAACAAAAAGAAGGCAGGAGTTGGGATGTAGTGTGACCAATCTTTGCACCTTCAGTTATTGCCATTATGAAAGACTAAGTCCTCATTGGCGGGAGCTGATTATATTTGTCTGTATGTCTGTTGGGGTCCTGTCCCCAAAACCTGTGCGAACAGGCACCTTAAAGAGATTATGTTAAGAGACTATTGCTTATGAGGCTTTGAAGAATCAATGTTAACTTCGACACTGACCTGCTCCCGACAGAGCACAGAGAAAAGGCAGGAGAAGAACCTGGATGATGCTCATTGGATGGAAGATTCATATTCCAACTATAGGAAGACAGATAATAATAGTGAATAAGGACAACAACATGACAAGCTTACCAACAGAGAGAAAAAGTAGAATTTTAACCAAACTTCTCTGAATCTCCCAGTGGATATAATGTTGCTTTCTCTTGTTATCGTTGCCGTGGAAATAACCAGTTTTACTGTGGCCTGTTTTTCTCTTGTGGCTCTATTGTGTTTCTTCTCCAACGTAAAAAAAAATCACAAAAAAATAACTCTGGACAAAAAAGGGGACAAAATCAGTCTGTGCCCCCCACCTCCCCCCCCCCCCACCCCCACACTCTTAATTGTACTTGGGGGGGGTTCTCTCGCTTTCGCCCCCCCCCATTCCCTCCTCTTCGATTTCTCACCAGACACAGAAGTGGGGGAGCAGGGGCGTTTGTCGTTTTGTAAAAACGTTGAAATCAGGTGTTTGCACAATTTGTGCGGCCCTTCTTGCCGCAAGTTAAATCAGGAAAGTATTGTTTTTAGAGATTGTTTTAGTAGAAAAAAATAATAACCTTGTTCCGTATGTTATCAACCACCTTAATCCTCCCCCTTGTCCTCCCTGCTTTTCTTTTAACTCATATCTCCTCACTCCTTTCCTCCCTTCTTTACCTTCCTCCTCACCCTCCTCCTCGACCCCTCAAGTGTTGTTAGAAAGTGCCCTTAAGCACTGGTCCCGGGTCAAGCGCTATGTAGCTCAGGATGGTTTTGGTTAGTTCAGGGAAAGCAGATCCTAGACCAGCCCTAGAGGGCAGTCTCTGGAGCCCTCCCCTTTTCCCTCTCTTCTCGACACTTTATCCCTTTCCGTCAAATGGTGCAATAGGACATATATTTTTTTGGAAATGGGTGGGTTATTTTGTTTTCGGGGAAAGGCTCTGTGCCATAGGTATAAACCCAGTGCAGTCATTGAGAGGAATAAGCTGTTGTGATACTGTCTTTAACTATGGTATAAAACAAAACAAAAAAGAATTACACAATTATTGTTATTGTTGAAGAGATAGAGAGTATAACTTACTAAAAGTCAAAGACAATTTTTGAATAGCACTTTTTGGCTCTTTGCTTCCTTGGTGAAGAGTGGGGGTAGTTATTATTATGAGTATCTCTTTTATTTCTCTGTATACAGTTGGATGTGTGAAAAAATATATATACCCGTATTTCCATATATGTGCATTTAGGTCTGTGTATGGGTGTGTGTGTATGTTTTGGCACATGCAGGTAGTGTGTAAACACAACCAACCTCTTGTTCTTTCTCCACGCAGCAACATTATCAATAGTATATTTTTCATTGTATTCTACATTCTATATTCTACTCTAGAGACCGTATTTTTATAGTCACCATGACTATTTCGTCCGCCATCTTGACTGTTATCAAACCCAGTTGATTTAAGATATATATGAAATATATATTTAGGATATACAATACATAAATATACAGTATATGAAAACACAGGTAATCAAGGACTACCAACTCACATCTCTTTGGGGTTAGGGCTGTAAAGTGTCCATCTGCATGCATGTGCAATTGCATGCACATGTGCACACACCCACAGACATATGTGCATACACACACATGTATGCGTGTACACTGTATGATTGTGCTTAAAAATAAACTGTCCTTACTTTGGAGAAGGAATTTTAGGATGAGCGAGGTGAGTGTTATCTCATA
Source organism: Etheostoma cragini (assembly GCF_013103735.1). Classification (NCBI taxonomy): domain Eukaryota; kingdom Metazoa; phylum Chordata; class Actinopteri; order Perciformes; family Percidae; genus Etheostoma; species Etheostoma cragini. The sequence continues at coordinate 20,935,642 of NC_048420.1, read as the reverse complement.
AGCAGGCATGTTGACCATGTGCAATATTTCTAAACAACAAAAAACTAAATATTGAAAATATTAAAGATCTAACACAATGTATTATGTCCTTGAATTTATTTACATCCTTGAATTTTTCCAGTGTATGCCTTATTTATCAATCAACATACAGAATGTGTCAAATGACTACCTGATTTATTGAAATCTCTACTTTGACTTTGCTCTCTCCAAAATAGCAGCGGACACAAGAAACAATAGCTGATGCAAATTAATCCTCACTCTAACAAATTTGGCAGGATCTACAGATGAAGCCAGCCTAACCCACCAGGCAAGTCTCAAAAATCCCTGAAAAAAATAGTCCGTACTTCCCCAGCTGACCTCTATCAAGCATGTCGGTGTTTTTTTTACATTAATATGCGTTTCCCCCAGCCTGCCTATGGTCCTCCAGGGGCTAGAATTGGCGATAGGTGTAAACCAAGCCCTGGGTATCCTGCTCTGCCTTTGAGAAAATGAAAGCTCAGATGGGCCGATCTGGAATCTTGCCCCTTATGAGGTCATAAGGGGTAAGATTACAGCCCCTATCTCTGCTTTGCCTGCCCAGAGAATTTGGCCCACCCATGAGAAAGAAAGAGACATCCTGGCTTTCAAACGAGCAAAGCTGCAGTTGGTTAAGGCCACACCCCCAGCCTCCACCTTAATAAGATTACAGAAAAAAACCTTCATTCACAGCAAATCTAGTTGGAGATTTAAACAATACCACAATGCTGAACCTCCCAAGTCTCAATCATGGCTTTTCTTCCCATTTGCATTATTATTGTTGCTTTAATTATAATTTTTCAAGCAGTAGAAGTGCTAATTGGCAGATTTCAAAATGAGGTTACTAAATACTTCATGGGCCAGCTACACTAAAATGTAATGTAAAAAAATAACCTCTACTTTTAAAATTTGCAAAATTTGAAACTAATAGGCTAAATGTATCGATTTAACTGAGATTTATTTTCTGAATACTAAAATGTTTAGCCTTTTTATTTTATTTTACTATTAACTATGGTTGTTGCTCTTTCTGTTAAGTCATTTTAAATGTGTAGTTGTTTTGTTTTCAAAAAGACTGTGCAGCAAACCTAGACGACAGCTACTTCGAACTTCAACTCCCATGTGGCATTGCGAGCGGTCTGTTTCTAGGTGTCTAGCAAGTAACAGCTATCATCAGCCCAGACAGCCGGCGGCAACGGGAGCGGTATTTCTTGGTGTGTCTTTCCACGATTATTTGCTGCCGGGTTTTCATAATTAATAGTCGCTTGGCTGAAAATAGTGAAAACACAACCCTGACCCCTGCACAGAGATATGAGCGGCAGCGGGCGGCCCAGGACCAGCTCGTTTGCTGAGCCGCCAGGTGTTCCAGGAACTGCCGCTGCGTCCACCGGATCAGCCGCTGCCGTGGGGAGCAGCACAGGAAAGTCCGGGGTCCCGCAGGCCTCCGGCAGCAGCTCGTCGGGATGCTCGAACCTTAAACTGGCCAGTAAGTTCTAATTAGGAGTTGTCGGAGTCTGTCTATCCAGTACTTAATATTCTGTGCTTTCACCTCAAAAACAACTGCCAGTGTTATGTGTATCAAACCGCTAAAAAGTCATAATTGCCCCCGTGTAGTGATAACCAACTTGCTAGCATGCTAACTAGCTAGCCTGCTAACGTTAGCCACTTGTTTTGTGTGCTACTAGCTAACGTTAGTTTCCGTCCGACCGATGGATGTATCCAGCCTTACTGATGTCAAACTAAGCAGCTGGCTCGTCATTACTATAACCCATATGCCTATATATATATATATATATATATATATATATATATATATATATATATATATATATATATATATATTATATAATAGTATATAATCAAATTCTGATTAACAAATGGTAAATTACAAGCTGGGTTTTTGAATGATTCCACTGTGGTCAGTGTGAGTGAGTAGTAAAACAGGGCTCTCTTGTTCTTTGGGGCCAACATAGACCCAAATACCCGAGCTTGGGTGTTGCAGTCAGGGTTCTTTTTTTGAGTGTCGTTGAGAGTGCGGTATTGGCTATCAGCCTGGCTTGCCTGGAGATGGGTCAGGGCGGAAAGTTGCCTTTTCACCAAGGTCACCTGTGGGGCAAAACCTTAGCAGCAGGTGGCCAACGCCTGGAGGATGCAAGTGATGCATATCCAGCACAACAGCTTGATTTTCTGCAAGGCTGCCAGTAGTAGGTTATCCACGGTCCGATATGGAGTTATAGTATGCCTCTTTATCGTGTTATCGTGTGTGTGTGTGTGTGTGTGTGTGTGTGTGTGTGTGAGTGAGAGAGAGGTCATCTCCAGTTCAAAGCAGTGTAACCCTTGTTCTGTAACTCTCCTTAAAGCCTCCAATGTTGCCTTCAGCTGGTAAAGATACCTTTTTTGGATGATTGGTGGATACATTGTCAGGTTTGGGAGACTTGGGGCTATTTTAAGAGACAGGATTAACCCAGTTAGCCAGATATTTGTGAGAGACAATGCTGTGATTTTACATTTTGAATTAATGGTTTAATTAAACTTGGACATGGAGTATTAAGGATGCTGTCTAGTCTAAAATCTAGTCTTTTGCTACATCTTGTTTTTGCTTTTGTTGTATCGTGTTACTTCTATTCTGAAAGTGAAATTTAGAGAGCAAACACAGAAAAATAACTTTTTTTGGTTACACAATCTGAGCTTAAACAAAAAGATAAGACTACTGATCAGCCACTTTATGGCCAAGATTAGCAGGTACATTTAGTAATGTTTGTTACCCAACTGCTTACTTGTTGAAGTAGTTGGTAGCAATGGGTAGACCCAGTAGATAAACAGTGTCTGATACTCCATAACAACTGGTGCAAATGTCTAAAGGAGAAACTGACACGCCCAGACATGAATCATCAGTGATAGATTGAAGAGATGGCACTGTACTGGAAAGACACTTATGGCGTTTTTCCATTAATGCTACCTGCTTGACTCGGCCGCGGTGCCCCATCGTCCTTTTTCCATTGCAGATTAGTACTGCCTCATGCATGAGGCGAGCGTGGTTGGTTATTATATCCATAGGAAACTGCCGCGACCCAACACACACACACACATACACACACACACACACACACACACACACACACACACACACACACACACACACACACACACGGAACGTTGAAGATGTGTTGCTTTTGATTCTCAGCATGTGGATGTTGCCACAGCCAGAAGACAAATTAGTTTAAAAAGAAGCTGGTGAAACTATTACTAACACTGCAGGTTTGTTCTGGACACCCTTCCATAGAAATAACTAATTATAAATTGGCCAGGGTGTGAAATGCATTAAATAAGGCCCTATTTTTGCTTTGACACAGTTACAGCTATCACAGGGTTAACATTGCATTGTGAAGTTTGGTGTCTATTGATTCGTCTTCTAATTGGCTAAAAAGGTAGGAGGCTCTCGTAACATGCCGGTTAAACTGGCCCGAGCAAATGTTGATCCCCCCATGATTCCCGATTAGCTCATATAAGGTCTCTTTGGAATCCATAGACCTCAGAGAATACAGTGACACCCGCATCGAGCATGTAGATGCCTCGGGTGAGGAGGGAGACTCGATTTGAAGTCCGGAAATGAAAACGGTTTAACTTTTTTCTCTTGAAATTCAGCCAGAAACTTCCTGATTGTGAGGCTAACAGCTCGTTTTGGATACAACGGCGAGGTGTGAAAAAAAAGTAAAATTGTAGAAAGATTTGTTGATTTTTTTAAATCAATGGCAGCATAAAAAAGGGCCCTGATATCTCTGGCTTTACTGACTGATGCATCAGCAAGAGAAATGTAAGAGGAGAAGCAACATGGACAGTTGGCATAACATATCCTTTAACCATCTGTCCTACTTTTAACCTGCAGCCCCCTATGAGTGTTTATTCGTGAACCTAGTCATCAACAGAACCCAGTGACCCGGTCGGGCTGCTGGCCTCACACTTTCAGCTGTAACAGATATTGTCAGCGTGCCAATTGGATGACCACCACACTTTTATGGCTCAGGACAGTTTACTATGTGGGCCTTTATATGGACGTACAAGAACACCTGGGGGCTGTTTTACAAAAGCAGAATTTATAAATCTAGGCTGACCGATAAGGCGAGGCTCGACCTAGTCTAATCTGTGCATCCTGACTTGGTGCGTTTCACAAAGACCAAGCCAGGCTGAGGAGGAGTGACTAGGTTGAGCCAGGCTGAAGTAATTCGGACAGAAGGGCATTATCGCCTCTGTCGGTACATGATCCGTCCTGCCTACACGATCCGTTCTGCGCATGCGCAAGATGTATACGCATGCGCAGATGCTAATTTTGTTTTACGAGTCTTCACGACACTGCACGATCCGTCCTGCACATGGGCAAGATTTGTTACAAAAATCCTTGATTATGCGGCACATTTTCTTTAAAAATTCAATAGAATATGTGGGATATTTATGGGATGAAATTGCGGGCACTTGGAACAACTGCGGTTTAAGGAAAAAAGGAATGTGTTTTTCTTGTTGTGCAATTGCGTCCCTTCATAACATTACCATGGCAACAGGGGAAATGGCTGCCTAGTGTAAAGTAAACGCAACATTTTTCAACTTACTGTTAAGATATTTGTGACTTTAAGCAACAAAAATCATGCAAGCCCCGCATTATTTTGCATGGAAATCTGCAATTTTGTGCAGCAAAATAAATTGCCCCCCGCGTAAAAATGCGTACTTTGGCTGATTTCAAACAAGTGCATGTTAATGTAACGTGTAACAATAAAATGAAACATGATTTGAGGCTTGTTAATGTGGTGCTGGCCTATTCTTTTTACTGGCCTGGGCCCTGTATTTGTCTTGCAAATGTTTTATTTTTTATTTTTTTAAATGCTTTGACTTTCCCTCAGTCAAAAAGAATTCCCATTCCACATGTAATCAAATGTTAATGTAACAACTCCTTTATATTTTTGGATTGGCCACCACGTAAACACTTCGTAATTCATAGCCTGGCGTAAACAATAATTAAAAAATAAAAAATAAATTTTAAAAAAGATTACATGTTGATCACTTAATAATAATGTCACCTATGACTGGTACACAGATATCAGTACACAGTTTTGGATCAGTGACAAGTGTTGATTTAACCTTCCTCTGGTGTTAGCTTTCTGTTGCCATCTGAAGTGTTAGCGGGTCATTTTGGACCCGTGTATTAAATTAGCCATAAAATACCCTAAAAACAATCTTTTA
>NC_048420.1:20909662-20930298 GCF_013103735.1 Etheostoma cragini | reverse complement strand
AAATGTATGAAGTGTTTTTATGCATGTTAAAACTCAAAACGGGTCCGTCGGGACCCTAACACCATAGGAAGGTTAAATATCTTTATTAAAAAACAAACTACTAAAAAAAGTAGATTACATGTTGAGCACTTGTGAACTACAAAAAAGTCTGGCCTACAAAAAAGGCTAATACATAATTTTATATATATATATATATATATATATATATATATTCTGTATATGCACCTCTGGTATTGACTTTTCGTATATGTACACTGTACATACTGGCGATATAATTGTTCTTTGTTAATAAAATGAAGAAAAAAAAAAAAAGCTGTCCGTTGTGACGCTTGGCCGTCAAGTGTTCCGACGCATGCGTGGTACCAATAGTGCAGGTAAACCGCCAGTTTTCAGCTACGTATTTATGCGCATGCGTGAACATCGTGCGCATGCGCAGAACGGATCGTGTAGGCAGGACGGATCGTATACCCACAGCCTCTTCTTAACAGACCGCAAGGACGATCACAGATTTATTGATTCTAAAATGAGGAATACGCATTGTTCATACTTTATACAGAGTGAGCAGCAGCTTCTTGTGGAAGTATGATAATGTAAAACACATTGTTCTGGAAAAAAAAGAAACACTGACGCTGTCATGAGAAAGCGAGGCAGACTAACGTGGACCGACTGAATACATAAGCAGCCTACATATTTGCCTTAACTGACCACTGCTCTAAATTGAAACCTTCATAATCATACCATTCAAGAATTAGGCTACTTATCATTTGCACAAGTTAACTGTAAGCAGAAGATAATGTTACTTAGGGAAAGTACAATGATGATGCGTAAATATCTCTTTCACTCTGTTTCTCCCTCCCTCTCATGGGCTTAAATATAAATGACCTAAGTCATATTAACTTCCACTGCTCGCTTTTAATGCAAATTGTACAGTGCAACTGTTGCAAAATGACAAGTAACTAATTGAATGGTTTCAGTTAAGAGCAGTAGTTTGTAAATGTATAGTTTTTAGATGGTCCGCTATTATCGGCCACTCTTTTTTGCACTGTTTTGTTTTTTCCATTATTTTTTATAGCGGACAAGTTTCCTTCTTTACATATTATATGCTTTGCTCTCTTGTATATATGGACATAGAAAAGAAAGACACTGCAGAAATTGGACTCTAAAATATAAAAAAATATAAAGATAATTAAGTAATCATTTCCGTGCACACTGTAAACATGAATGTAACAGAGTAATATTTATCAGTTATTTACCCGCAAGCTAAATATAAGGTCAAAAACCATTTAGGTTGTTACAGGAATGTTCAGTAGTCTACACACTATATAGTTATTGGCCCAGTGAACTAAGACTCTAATTTGGTAGGATTGTACAATTAGGATTGCCTATGTTCTTGACATGTTCTTAAAATTGTACAACCCTCCCAAAAAGAAAAATAATAGTGCTGTCAAACAATTTAAATATTTAATCGCATTAATGTCATAATTAACTTGCAATTAATGGCACATTTTATCTATTTTACATGTCCCTTAATTTCTTTTTGTCCCATTATTTTTCTTTCTCAGTTTAATGCTCTTATCAAGTTAAAGTGGATTGGCTTGCTTTGTGCAAATGTTTTTTTGTTGAAAATAACATTGTCATAAAGCCTACTGTAGTATTCAGTGTCACACTTACATTCTCACTTGGAGCAAATCTCTCACACAGTGTAACACTAACCATCAATAAAAGGGTGAAAAGTTTACTTTGACGAGGGGGGAGAATTGGCATCAGCTGTGTGCTTGGCCATCCAGTGGTGTTTCAGACTGGACGTGCTGCGATGGTAGCTCAGTTCACAGCGACAAAACACACACATCACTTTGGTCTTGTCAATGGAACATTTGGCAACTTTTAAAAAGTAAACTCTCCATTCAGAATCTTATTGGCGTCCATTTCGGTGTCTCGCGCTCGCCATCCACTCAAAACGTAACGTTACTACTCTTTGGCCTGCTGTGTGCGTTGCGTGCCTGTTGTTTTGTTTCCGGTCTAGCTAGATCCGGTGTGGCGTTGTAGTTTTTCTAACGTTACAAATTGTTGCAACAGCATGTGATAAAAAACAAAGTTTTGTAGGCCAAAAAGAACACTAATCTTGCGATAAAAAATGTACGCTGTTAAAATGGGTCTGCGTTACTGTCTGCTAATAACACGTTTAACTGACAGCACTAAAAATTAATAAACTAAAATAATTTAAAGTGCATTGCTCCACAATTGAAACACACCCTTAGTAACAGATGTCATTTAAAACACATTTGGCAACTCCATCAGCCTTCTCTAATTATCTCAACAACTGCAGTGCTGTATTCACCAAACTTCTTGTCCTGTCTTCACCTGTCTTCATACAGCTATACAACCGTAACAATGACTGTCACATGAATTAATTATAAAACATAATGGTCACAACTTTAAATAATAACGGTAGTAAACTGAACAGCAGTATGCACCTGTTGTATTTTAATGCTTGCTGATAACAATAAGGTAAACCCACTGCTGAGTGAACGGAAAAGACTCCAGGATTAATGCATCCTGGCTGTAAACCTGGTCGGGAGCAGACTAGCGGTACAGGATAAATCTCCATGGTAACTTAGGTGCCTCTGCTTTTGTGAAAGCGAGTCAAGGCTAAATTGAGCCAGGATAACTTGGAAATCCCGGCTTAATCCCTTATCTGGTTCTTTGTGTAATAGCCCGCAGGACTGCATTGTCTTTTTTAGTAAACAAAGCATTAAGTGTGTAGACGAGGTCAGGGTGACAGTGAAACAGCACAATGACAGCTAGATGACAAAAGGTGAAAAAAAGAAAAGAAATCTTATCTAGTAATACATTATTTTAATACCACTGTACTGTGTTGACATGATTTAATTGTACTGGTTGATGTGGCAGGTTGAGTTGAATTAACCAGAATTTCTGTGCTTTCATCTCTTATAAGTCAACTGCCATTTCAACTCTTCTCATCTCTTTCTCTTCAGCTGACATTTCTCTCAAGTCAGCAACACACAGCAACAAAAAATACCTTTTAAGCTTCTCTGATTTACCTCAACTTACACTGTTCGTACAATTTACTCTGACTACAGGGTGTCCCCGGGGTTTTAAAAAGTATTAAAAAGTGATAAATCTAAATTATCAAATTTAAGGCCATTAAAAGTGTTAAATGTAGTCTCAGAGGTATTATTTTTTTTAATTAGGTATTATTTTTTTCAGACTATCAGGTGTCCTAGTCTGAATGAAATTCTATCCTGCGTTGGCAATTAAATATGTGCTTTGGCATGTCTGGGAACATAATCAAAGATCTTTCGTCTATGTTTGATGCTGACGTCATATTCAGTGGTCGTTCGACATCATCTCAGAATACTGCGCGCTCAACAGAAGTGGCTGGCTTACGTTTTATTTTAGACTTGCTTCAAGCCATATCTTCAACGACTGGACAACCATCGTCGTCTTTTAATATCTTTCAATTATCACCACCATAGCTTACCAATAGTCTACATTTAGTTTTTTTCCCATGTATTTAACCAGCAGAAAGGGCAGCATGGACATGCAACTGAAGGCCGGACTCAAACCCGGGATGTTGCTGTTCACGGCCTACCTGGGCACCCTGTACTATCTTTTTCTGTTTAGTTTAACGTGTGTTTAGTAAGCCCAAGAAGCTATTGCCAAAATAAATAAATGAACTACAATGCGGCTTATAGACTGAAAAATTTGGGTTTGGGCTTTCCCATTGAATGTTGATGAGACTATAGTTTAAGCTGACCTGTATAGTGAACACAAGAGGGCTCCTGTTTAAAAAGTCGATGGGTCGTGTCATCAGTCGAGAAGACCCCACGTGTCCTTGTGTCTGTTGGCAGCTCTGACTGACACTCAGACTATCCTCTACTGCAGTGAATTTGATTGGACCACAGACAGTTTTGACCACATTTGAGATAAATAAGTCCATTTTGAAGACACGAAGATAAAACAGCCGAGAACAAAAAGTGGAAAGCTTTGATTCTTCCTTTTGCATCTGAGGTTGAAAAACAGATGTTACAAAAGGTACACGCTATAAAGGTAATACACCTGATATGTTTGCTTATGATTTAAAAAACAAAAACAAAAAACCTCTTAACTCAGATTATCAGGACAAAGAAAGTGGTTGGCCTATTTTTGGGTTCATACCCAGTTTAATTAGTCAGTGTCTTGAATATGACCTTCCATTTCTTTCTACTTCCTTGGAGGCTTCATAAAGTTGACATCCATTCACTAGGCTCTCATTAACCTAAATATTCAGATGACCAGCAGAGAGTCGGCCCAGATGTTCAGGCTGGCAGCAGCAGGTGTACCCCGTTGAATGCTAGGAGTGTTGTTTTGGCTACGTTGGGAAGCCGTTTCATATCATTACCTCGTGTAGAAAAGAGGCAATAGGACCACAGCCGTAGTTAATCCTTTTTATAACCTCACAGCACAATAAAGCAAAGACATTACCTGCTTTTACTCGAAGGTACAGCAACATGTTCTGAATTGTAACATTATATTGTTATATGCCCTGGCCTCATATTGACCCTGTTCCTGTTTGTTTCCTAGGAGACAGCGGGAAGGTGACAACAGTCGTTGCCACACCCGGTCAGGGACCGGACCGCCCACAAGAAGTCTCTTACACTGACATCAAGGTGAGCCGGGAAGTAAAACAATACCTCAGTGTCATCAGAAGAAGGAGCTCTGTCCTTTTATATGTAGACAGAAGTACAACTTTATCACCTCATCTACTACTGTAACTAAGACTTTTATCACCTCATTACACAAAATGACCGCAATATATCTGCCGAAGTTGATAAGGTTGTTGATCAATACTAGTGGCTCCATAATGACGTTGGTAGTTGATAAGATTTATGACTTTCAATGCTAACTTTATCGTCTACTCTCAGTTGGCTATCTTGTCTCAGATCTAAAAATATGACATAATTGTTTCATTTCGAGGCTAATGAAACTACATGAGATGAGATTGGGGTTCAGACTTGTTTGTACCTTTTGCAGGTCCTTCTGGTGTTTGTTTTTTAATAACTTCTAAGATTATTTAATTTCACTTTTATAGTATTATAGTGCACATACATTTATCACAACTTTCATCCTAAAAATAGCGCCCCATCATCACATACTGTACAATACATCATACCTAGAGATTGGCAAAGGGTACTTTCCAAAAAATTGCAAATTGCAAATCAGACCAGCTATTGGGCTAACTGAAATAAGACAATGCCTCTATGTCTCTATGTATGGTGAAGGGTATTTGATGATGTGAGGGCATTTTAATTCCAAAGGCCAAGGGAACTTTATCAGGATGCATAGTATCCTGGATCCATTAAATAACTGGCCTTTGAAAATAAATATATATTTTCTAATGAAGGCATTTATACTAATTTAATAATAATTTTTATTCCTCTTTTTAGTCAACTTTAGCATGGGTTCATAAACGTATGAGCACCAATGTGTATACTGTATATCTCTCTCAGCAGTCAGAAACAACAGCCTTATAAATTATGTCTGTATTTACACTTCACTCGATGAGTTTCCTTCTTTGTGAAAACCTTGCAGGTGATTGGCAATGGGTCCTTTGGTGTCGTGTATCAAGCTCGTCTCATTGACAGCCAAGAGATGGTGGCCATTAAAAAGGTTCTGCAGGATAAGAGGTTCAAGGTAATATACTAATTTCTTCACATATTCTCTTGTTCTCCGTTTCCTTTAATCTGCTCTGGGGTCAGACCTTGTCTCTCACATAATTTTTTTTGTTTGTTACACAATCATTTTAAAAACATTTAAGGTAGGTCTTGATATGAACATATTGGTGTTCATTCTCTACATGTAAAGTTTCCCTGTCATTTAAAGTTCTTCTCATGCTTGGTTTGTTTTCTTGGTTTTCCCCCTTCTCTCATCCATTGTCTTTCCTTTGCAGAATCGGGAACTACAGATCATGAGGAAGCTGGACCACTGCAACATTGTCAGACTACGTTACTTCTTCTACTCCAGTGGAGAGAAGGTACAGCTTATGTTTCTTCTTGGCAAGACGAATGGGTCCAAGGTGCTCAGGAAGTTTAGTCAGATGATTGAAGGTGCTCTTGGGAGTTACATATAGAAAAAAAGGAAATCCAAGGCACTCTTCTTACAAAATTATTTTTAAAATGCCTTTATTTCACTGGCTATTTCATAATAAATCATTTAAAAGACATAAGGAGAAGCAAACCACATGTAGCTGCACAGACAGCCTTCTTCAGAAATTTCCTTTTTTCCCTTTTTCCCTTATTTGTTCATGCAGCAAATTTGTATTGCATCGTCATATTCACGCACTTTAATCTCAAAGCACTGTAGTTTTAGGAGATTACACAAAAATAGAAGAAATTATGCATTCACGTAAAATATAAAATTAGTCATAAGCAGCGTGAAGCGAAATACCCTAACCCTAAAAAAAAGAACAAATGCATTTCTTGGAGTGACACATTTCTGAGTTTAACGTTCAAGTAAATTATGCTATGAAAATAATATCAACATTGCCTCTTTGCACTGTGAAATTACTTAATTACCTTCAATCATATATATGTATTTGATACAAAGATCTCCCTCTTGCCCCCCCCCCCCCTCTCCTTCTCTCCTGTGCTGTACAGAAAGATGAAGTGTATCTTAACCTGGTGCTGGACTTTGTCCCTGAGACAGTCTACAGGGTTGCCAGGCATTTTAACAAGGCCAAGAGCATCATTCCTATCATATATGTGAAGGTAAGTTCCTTTTTTCCTACCAAGACATTTCTGTGTTGTCTAAGTAATGTACTGTTTATGCAAGTCGTTGGAATTCTTTGTTCTTTAACATCCCACAAGAGGGCATCTTTAGACCAATGGACAGAGTATTACAAAGCATTTTATCTTTTTGTTAGTTTCCCTTATAACACTTATAACAGTGTGTTCTTATGCTGTGATCTCCCTAGGTGTACATGTACCAGTTGTTTCGCAGTCTGGCTTATATCCATTCCCAGGGCGTGTGTCACAGAGACATCAAGCCCCAAAACCTGCTTGTTGACCCAGAAACTGCCATCCTCAAGCTGTGTGACTTTGGCAGGTGAGATGTGTCAAGAGATAAAAAAAAAATTAAAGAGATTTAGCATGTATGTGCAGAGAAAAACAGAATCAAACCGAGCTGTATACAGTGAGGAAAATAAGTATTTGAACACCCTGCTATTTTGCAAGTTCTCCCACTTAGAAATCATGGAGGGTCTGAAATTGTCATCGTAGGTGCATGTCCACTTTGAGAGACATAATCAAAAAAAAAAATCCAGAAATCACAATGTATGATTTTTTAAACTATTTATTTGTATGAAACAGCTGCAAATAAGTATGCACCTACGATGATATTTTCAGACCCCTCCATGATTTTTAAGTTTGGAGAACTTGCAAAATAGCATGGTGTTCAAATACTTATTTTCCTCACTGTACATTCTCTAATTGGGTATTTAGTTATATTAAGCTTATGTGACATTGCCGATAATGTGTCAAGGTTTAGGCACTAATTAACTATTTTAAACAGCTGTATTCAATGTGGCAGATCTAATTCTTAAACCCGACCGATTTTGTTTTGCGCTGTGGACCTTTAAACACCGGGTAAGTTAAAAACTTCTGCAGTCTATTGGGAGATGAACGGCAACAAACCCTACAGCTTTTGATAGCCATTTATTCCACAAAACTACTCTATTACTCACACTTTTCATCCCCTTAGACCTCATCTTTAATGTTTAATCTGATTTCTTGTTTTTCCCCCAGCGCCAAGCAGCTGGTCCGCGGTGAACCCAACGTGTCGTATATCTGCTCACGGTATTACCGTGCCCCTGAGCTCATATTTGGTGCTACAGACTACACGGCAAACATTGACATCTGGTCAGCAGGCTGCGTACTGGCTGAGCTGCTGCTCGGACAACCCATATTCCCCGGTGACAGTGGGGTGGACCAGCTCGTAGAGATTATCAAGGTGAGTGTTTAGTAGGTATCTGTGTGATGCTGAACTGATCAGAGGGCCACTTTAATTTGTGTTTTCAATGGAGGTTTTCACAGTAGCATATAAACCTGGTTTGTTCTTGTGAGTGTGTTTTTTGTGCTATTATTTTGTATAAATGTTTTGGTATCATAAAAGACCGCCAGAATAATTACAGTCAATCACACAACCACATGGCCTGTGTGTCTACAGAATACTGCTCACACTCCTACATCTATTCTTAGGTCCTAGGAACCCCAACAAGGGAACAAATCCGAGAGATGAACCCTAACTACACAGAATTCAAGTTTCCTCAGATCAAAGCTCATCCATGGACCAAGGTAAGTCAATACCTGAGGACAAACGCCCGCAGTGCGGTCAATATTTGCCACACCTACACTGTCTGGAACGTAGAATGAATGAGAAAGAAACTCTGTTAGCATGGAGAGGTACATTTATGAAAGTTGTTGTCTGTTACTGTTATTTTTTACGTCTGATTCTTATGACATTAATGAGACTTTTGTTGTGTGGATGAACTCTGGAACTGTTTTGAATAAATATATATATACACACACACACAAACGTATTTGATTCAAAAAGAGACACACATTACACCAGTTACTCATAACAAAAGAAGAAAATATGTGTACGTGTTTTTGCCCACAGTCTATTTATATCTGCCAGTTAAAGTGCTTTAGTGCCCTCCTTCTGAAAGGTGATTAAACCTTTGACACCTAAAGAGTACAAAAACAACTTAAAACCAAGAGAAGTGGCCCTTTGACATTTACTACTAAGCGGATAGCTTTCTACTTCAAAAACTGCTTGCAAATGCTTTTTTAGATGCCGAACGCTTCTATAGAGGGTTTTCTTTCTTTTTGAGGTTCTACATTTACCAAACTGTTTTCACTAAAATGAAAGTACTTAATGTAAATGGAACATTGCAGCGTCATTACTCATGCAAACCTCCAATAGATAATAAGTATTCTTGTACAACAATTTAGCGTGAAGTTAAATCTGCCATCTTTCCTTATTTGGGTGCTCTGATTCAATGATACTGGCCTTTGTTGTTATTTATAATTTGATATAACCTACAGAGTGTTTTACATTGATGCTAGACATTTTTTAGTGTGGTTGTCATTTTTGACAGACCTTTCGACTTAAACTGTTCTTCTTCCTCAGGTGTTTAAACCTCGCACCCCTCCAGAGGCCATCGCTCTTTGCTCCCGGCTGCTGGAGTACACGCCGGCCTCACGGTTCTCCCCACTAGAGGCCTGTTCACACACCTTTTTTGACGAGCTGCGCCAGCCGAACACACGACTGCCGAGCGGCCGAGAACTGCCCATGCTCTTCAACTTCAGCACCACAGGTATATACACTTAACTTAAAGGTTTGGGTTTAAATTCAGCACCACATTGCTCGGTCTTGTCCAAATAAGTAATTTTTGTTTTAAATAAATTGTCCAGGAGAAGTCAGATTCTGTTATTTGATATTATATTATTCTGTTATATGGTTAAGCTCGATGGATTCATCACCATCTGTTTGAGTTAAATACAATCCGGTGCTATAGCTTGCAAACCTGGTGATGTCTCTTGGTTTGTTTAGCGCCAACGCTGCGACGTCAGGAGAGGAGGTTCATTTAATGCAGCGTACACTATTCTTTTGTTGTGTGACGCTGTCCTCTTGATTTTTGACTCATCATTAAATAAAAACTCTTCTTTTATTTACTGCAGAGCTGTCCATCCAGCCCCAGCTGAACCCAACCCTCATTCCTCCCCACGCTCGCGCTCATACAGCTGCTTCCGCCCACGGTGGGAAACTTATATGTTAATGTTATTATCATTTTATTGTTATATTATTATCACCATGCTTTTGTGGTGACTACAAAAAAAAAAATATGCTCTATGTTTTTGTGAAATAAACAGCATTACAAGAAATCCAGACTTCACAAGTGGAACAATGTGGAATTAAATAGTTTTAACATAATTTTCTTTTATTTATTTTAAATAGCAAGTGAGTGAAAGATCCTGGTCCTTTTTTACTGGTGATTAAAAGTTATGCAGCTGATTATTTACATGAAATTGATTTTTTTTTTCTCAAAAAACAGTTCTGTAACTAAAACATCTTTCGTGTGTCCAGTCTGGTTAGCAGAGAATGTTTTTGCTGAAACCGGAGTAATGAGTCTTTTTGGACACAAGGTGGTGGTATTTGGTATAAAAGTTGAATTTGTTCAAAACTGATTTAGGTGTGAAAAACGAGTTATTATTTTATTTTTATTATTTACAAGTGACCAATATCAGAATGCACACGTTGACAAATAAAAATACGTAGGGAATATGTAATGTATTGGCTTGAATATTAAAAAGACCCTGATTATAATCAACCACCGTTTTCGAACCGTCTGTTTTCTGGAAAGATGCGCACCAGTTCAAAGATGAGATTGTTTTTATATTGGTAGTCTCCCTTAGCCAGCAGGGATGCACCGATTCCAGGATTCGGATTTGACCGGATATTTGTTTTTTTGACAGCGTTCGGTTTCTGCCTGACCTTAAAATTCTTTTCCACCAAACCCAATTTGTCTTGTGGTGGCAAGGATGCTAAACATTACACAACATTGCCACTGTTAATACAGTTGCATATGATATATCCCAAAGAATACGAGTTGTGCATGAAGGAATCTATAGACAGCAGCCAACATGCAACAACTTCAGGGACGGCAAAGGAAGGACAGTCACACCACAGGATGTTGTTTACTGTGTTGATGGACTGAGGATGGGAGTAGGATTCGGTTTTGGATTTGGCAGAATCTTAACCAGTGAATTTGGTATTTGGCCGAAGCCCAAAAATCTGGATTCGGGGCATCACTAACAGCCAGGCATATCTCCACGCTGGAGAACGGTCTGGGTGTACACATCCTTATACCGCACAGAGAAACCGCTCTGGGTTTATTTTTATTTTTTTCATACCAATTATCACATACAATACAATCTTCTTGCAAAATAGTGTCGGATGTGAGTGGGAACTTGTTTTAGTGGAACATTTGAATGTATGGAGGTGAGCCCTGGCATTAAAATAGCTAAATCGCTGCAAAAGAAAACGCATACAATTTGTAAGGTGTACATCGACTATGTGATATGAGATTTAATGAGAGGAAAAAAAGACAAAGTAATCATACAGGCACTGGAGGTGAGCCCCGCCTTCCTTAAACTCTGGAGGAGCTTATGGGACTCGTTAAAGCCACAGGTGATTTTAAAAGCTGTATGTGGCTTTTGAATGTTATTAAACCGATTTCACGTAAGTAAAAAAGAACTTGGCTGCCTTATTGCAGCTTGGAATTGTCAATAGAGACAGTTCAGAAAGTTGTTATAGAGCATCTTTGGTTTCATGTAGCGAGGGTGATTGTGAAAACTAACACGCAAATAGCAGAAAGGGAGGAGAAGTAGGTTTTCAGTTATAGCTCTGAGTCAGAACCATCGTACATCTATTGTTGGGAATAGGTTATTGTGTTGTCCTTAAATATACAATGACCCCCACTTTTTAACACGTATTTCCAGAAAACTATATTTTTTCTATATGAATTTGATAATATAATAATACGTAACATAATACTACGATTGTGTACTGGACTGTTAATTCACCCCTGTCTTTTATCTCTTTTGTCCTTCAGATGGTACCAGTTCAGATTCATCTCAACACAGTTCAGTACCAGGATCTCTTAACAGCATCTGAAGCAGTTCCTCATCTGCCTGACCCTTATCACACACACACACACACACACACACACACACACACACTACTGCTTTCCTCCATGCTGCTTGCTCTCCTCTTAGATGATCTGTTTTTGTACAGTAACAGCATTGAACAAACATTAGTTCTGTAGCTGCCAGGGGTGAAACTACGGCAGGTGATTGTTAAACACACACACACATACACACACACACACACACACACAGAGTTGTCTCGCTGCTGATTGGGTGGTCTATAAAGGTTCAATAGTCGGGGCTGGTCCTCTGTAATATAACCTTTTTTTTTCTTTTTTTTTTAAATCATTTTTAATTTTGTCATTTTGTTCCTTTGTTTATTTATTTGACTAATTGAAAGCAAACAGCAAAAAGTTTTCCTTTTTTCCACATCAGATTATTTTTTAATATTTTTTGCATCTGAACTGTACACTGCCTAACTAAGATCAGAACGGGCCCCAAGTAGGTCATCAGGGTAAAGGATGTTTTATTCAACTCAGGGCGGGAGAGCGGATGCAGGGGATGATACATTCCTAAATCCTCCAGCCACTTTACATTTACCAATCCAGCCTGATGTTTACGTTTTAAATTTAACCTCAACATCTTGTTAATTTTGCTGCTTAAATGGCAGGTAGAGTAGAAAACCTCATCAGTACCAGGGTAGCAATTGTCAGTGTATGGTTGGAGGTGTATTGCCCCTGACGAGAATCATGTTCAATGGCTGCATTACTTTATGCAGACTGACTCCCCCAGTCGCCGCGTCTGGTATCCATGTGTTTGGTTTCTGTTTTAGAGAGTTCTTTCTGCCTAAAGAGGGAAATATTCCTCTGAGAAACCAACAAAACTCATTTCAACATCCAGGATGGCAGAGGTGTACATTTGTTGGAAAGTCGATCATCCAGAGGTATATTCCTCAACTCCATCTACTGTTCTTTAGCTCAAAAATTAGGCCTGACCTTTAAATGTCAGTTGTGAAAAAAGTGTGATTGTGCTGCTCAGCGTAAAGCAGATCTAGAAAATGAGCATTTTTGAAATTGAGCAAACAAAACCATAGTAGTGCAAATAGTGTTAATTTACTGGAGGCTGCTCAGTGCGCTGCTAGTTCGCTGTCCTACCAACTAGTTAACCACTGGATGATTGCATAACAATTAGCAGTGAATTGGAGGCCGCTGATCAGTCTAGCAATAGAAAACGGATATTGAAGCCTGTCTAATAAACTAGAGATTGTGTATGCCGACATCAATGCATCTTAAAGAAAGTTTTTTTTGTTCTTGTTTTTTTGTTCACTTGCTGAAGAAAATAACCAAATGTATGCCCCGTTTAACCTTCTAAAAGAAAAAGAAACCTGGAAGCTATCACTAGTGTCACTTGTGCTAGAAGGTGTCAGTGAGTAGAGTTTACTGTGGAGGAAACGGCTGTGTTCAGAATGTCTTTAAAGGTGTGTTCCACTAATATTGGCTGAAAATTATACTATGCAGGATTTTCCTAAAAGAAACAGTGTATCAACTCTTACAAAAGTAATCCCTAATTAGTTAGTCATCACTTATGACCCACTAAAATGTGTGGCAGTGTCTGAATCCTTATTTTGCTGTTTGGGGCATTATCAGAGCATCAGCCTTTGGGCGGTGGGTGTGTAGCTCATTCCAAAACTAGAATGTGGGCTAAGTGGGCGTATGTGATGCTGCAGGTGGTGGTTAGCAACCACGTCCAGGGGGAATTCGCTCCTGGTGTCGCTTAGCAGGGGGGTAGCAGGGGGCAGCTTTGAATGTTGTTTTTGAACATTAAGTGACAATTCCTGCATAGTATGCCTTTAAACAAAAAACAACTTTTGCTTTTGTTTTTCATTTCAAGCATTCAAAAAAGTTTGAAAATGTTTGAACTAGTGCAACTGTTGCTGCTTTTAAAAACCCTGAATTTGTTTTAAGATAAACTATACATTTTAAAAGCTTTGAAAAGTATTTAGGTGTGGTAAATATAGTTACCTAATGGCTCCCCTTTAAGACTCCCCACACTGTCTGATGACATGTATTCATACAGAAAACAGGCTGGCATTGCTAGTCTTAAAATCAGTTTAATTTCACGATATTATAAAGGCGTCTCTCAAAAAAAAAAAAAGACCTGTAAGGTCCCTTAAAATATATTGGCATATTAAACACAAATGCTATCTAAAAGTAACTTTTGGTGGAATTCCCCTTTAGCTGAATTTGTGTCCTGGTGTTAGTGTAGAAAAAATGATTTTGTACTCCCAAGAGCTGAGAGATTGTTGGTCCTTCTGTTGATGAAATGCAGCAGAGAAACTACAGAATGCCAGGTTAAGGATTTATTGTTTATTAAACTCAATGGGGGGGGGGGGGGGGTACTTACATGTACATTTATTTATTTGTTTCTGTGAAGAGAGTTGGATGTCAGTTAATTTAAGCCAAAGAGGGCTTTAAAATAGTGTCAAAACTTCTTTAGCAAACTGTTTCATCAGTGGAAAATGAGTGAAAAGGTCTTTGTAAAAACAGCAGAATTGACAAAGATTCAAAGATGAATGGAAGGCGTAATGTGAATAGTAATTAAATGTGAATTTCCAGAAGGGGGAGTTCCTTTTCGGTGACTGTGCGTTTGTGTGCTCCTTGTACTTCTGTCTTTGTGAAGACCAATTTAAATTTTACCCCATAAGAGTGAGAAAAGTGAGCTTTTTGAGGTCATGTTTACATGTAGGTCAGGGTCATGGGTCACTGTTGGTCTACTCGCAGGTGCGTGCGCTTATGTGTGCGTGCGTGCATGTCCATAGTCCAACCTGCAGCCTATGCAGGAAATTTGTAGTATAGTATATTTGATACTATTGTTCCATGCCTCCACCTGCTGTTTTTAAACTGCAGTTTGTTTTGAACCTTTTTTTTTTTTATATATATATATATATATATATATATATATATATATATATATATATATAAAACAGCTCAATGCTTTTTGGAATTCCACCACATTTGGCACATTTACATTGATTTTACTTGAGGAGAGTGGAGAGCATTCTTCATTGTTCCCAGCCTAACCTCACAGTCCTGTGGGTAACCGCCATGCTCACTCTGATTTCTTTGCTATAGAGTGTCCAACCAGCATGTTTGATTAACTCTGCAGGGCGCGTTACACTCAGAGCTGTCAGACTTGACTGTAGCAATGAAAAGGTGTGACTCAACCGAGAGAAATCAAACATGCCACCCCCTCCTTCTCTTATCGCACATGTAAATATCACTGATTTTTATTTTCCTCTTTTTACTTTTATTACAGAGTTGTTTATATCGTATTTCTCCCATCACCCTGTCTATGAAGAAGTCTTAGTTTGTGCATTGTTGTAAATAAGTTTCTTTTCTTTTTTTCACAATTCAAAATGTAAATACTGCAAAGGAAGAAAAAACAATCTGCCTACCCCTCATATTTGTTGATGATCTTTCTCTCTCTCTTTCTTGTAGTCCAGAGGAAGTTGTAAAGGATCTGTTAGCGGGTTCAAGGGTTCTGTTTCAAAATGCTTTGTTTCTGTTCAGCACAAACATTATGTGAACTCATCAAAATCTAAAGAAGTTAGCAGCATCTTGGTTTTAAATCTGGCCAAGGATATATGACCCTGCTCATTTAAATCTACTGCTGTGGTCTATAGTCTAATAAACACAAAATTGACTCCAGATCACATTTGACAGGCTGCCGATTCTCCACAAGAGGGAGCTGTACAGTCATTGTTAGACAAGTTCTCCTCATGTCAACTAAGTAAAATGTACAAGAATCTTTACCCTTTTTTATGCTTTTGCCTTGGTAACATCCTGCTCCTTCATTGTACTATTGAAATCCCTCCTTCCGTCTCTCCACAGTAAGCAGGAGGCAGACAGTCACAGTCAGATCAATGTGAACACCATTCCTGAAAAAAAAATGTTAAACTGACAAACATCTTGCATTAAAATAATACTCTTAAAGCTCAAAAACATCCCAAACAGCCACTATAAAAAAAGAAAAGAAATGGCCTCAAGCAGAGTTGATTACCAAACTGCGGAGGGCTAGTTAATTTTCAGACCAAGTCTTCTACCCCAATTTAGCAATTTTATCAGATGTCACGCAGCTCTTCTACAAGCCACAACATGCATTAATGCGTATAATTGCTGTACTTGTTTTCTTTTTCTGCCACATTGTTGTTTTTTCCCATGTTGGAACAGAACTTAGTGTGTTGTGACAGATTGCAATATGATTACTGTGCAGTATTGAGAAAAAATGTTTCAGCTACAGGTGACTGGGATTTTCAAAGAAAGTTGCTGTCTCATCATGTCTGACTTGATCACAAAAGTGTTTAGTTGGACTAGAAATGCCACAGTATGATGTCCAGCTTGTACTTAACACGGGCATTTCATATAATGTGCCCTATGGCATTCAGAATTGCTGCTAATGATCACAAGACGGCAGAAATAGACATTGTGTTGTGACTGCATACAGTGTCACCTGTCTGTGCACGTGTTAGTTGAGAGGCAACACGCAAAAATGTTGACTGACAGTTTCAAGTAAACCAAATCTCAGAAATTGTACTTTTTGTTTGTGTTTTAAAATTCTCTTAAAGCTCAGTTGTTTGTTGACATTACCTCCCTTGTGTAACTGAGGGAGAATACTGCTTCTATGTATAAGTTAATGCGTCACTTTTATTAGCTATTTTTACTCCAGTGCTGTTCACTTTGGTGTCATCCTGCCCTGGTGGACTGATGTGTTGGAGTGATAGACTGAGAAGGAGAGAGAAAGAAACACAAACCTGTCCGTCTCTGTTCTGTGTATGTATGATATGGACTCATTTACTGTAATAAAGTGATGAAACTGTGTTTAGACTGTGCGCCGTTTCTCTTTAGGTTATGAACTAATTTACTTCCATACAGACAAACAAAATAACTGAGTTGGTAATAAGTTGATTCATCCCTGTGAGCATATTCAAGAGCATGGGTTAATATATTCTATATCCATGACATTCCACTTCCGGGATTGCTCTTTTTGCCGATGTCAGTTTCTTTCCTCTTTCTTTGTGTTGTGATTTTAAACTCTGCTGGATTTATGAGGACTATGGTTAACTGCTCCTCAGATCTCTACAGGGTAAATCCACTAGCTAGACTATTTTAGTTTTATGTTGCACAACTAAAACAACTTTTAAACGTACGCGATCCACCAAAACAAGTTCCTTCCCGACACTATATGATTGCGGCTCCGTGCAGTGCTTAGTGCGCCCATGACGATTGTGATTGGTTTAAAAAAATGCCAATAAACCAGAGCCATCCCAGAACACTGTGTGCCTTAGCCAGGCCCCCCCCCCCCCCCCCCCCCCCCCCCCCCCCCCCCCCCCCCCCCCCCCCCCCCTCCTCAGCACTGTGGAGGAAGGTCTGGCTATGCAAGACTTTGGTTAAAATGACCCAAACCTGTGTGCCATGATTTATTTTGGCAGAGTTTGACTGAATAAATCACTGTAACTCTTGACCTCTTTGTGCGATAAGAAAATTATCACGTCTCCTTGATTTAAGGCTAACCAGTCAACCCTCTTACATCCCTTTAAAAAAACAAAACTCTTCCTCATCATCTTCAAGGACAAAAAACTGTCCAAAAAGTGCAATAGAAATATATATTATTTTTGACTTTCTTTGACTTAAATCTTTTAACTGACTTCGGTTTGGACCAGTTTGTTTATGTAAAGTTCCCGGTTTTTATGCAGCAATTTAATGATTTTTCTGTATACTAAATGTTTGGGGGATTTTTTTTTTTTAGTAACATTGTTACATTGTTACAGTGTAACAGTGCAGTGTATGATGCATTGCATCATGAATAACTGTATCATACACTGTAGTGTCTTCAGACCTATTATAGGACCTGAGGGTGAAAAACAAACCTTACACCCTTGCAAAACATTCTGCCATATGCATCAACACGAAATGATCAAAAAGTAAAAAGGCAAAAATTTCCCTAGTGATGCACAAGGGTTATATTTGTGCATTTCTTTGCGAGTGCCCTCGGAAATATTGGTGTCCTACTTGCTTGATTCTTAGATTTAAGTTAGAAGCTGACAATTTCAAACTATTTTACAGATCTTACAATACACTACAGATTTTACAGCAGCTGCAAGAACACTCAGTTCCCTGCAAGTGGGATACAGAACCAGAATGTACCGTATGTCTCTTCTACAACTTCATCAAATAGATACAACAAAGTATTTCTTATACCTGATCCAGTATTTCTTCAGTTGGTGAGTTCAGTATCCTGGGAGACCATTAAAGTGTGTGAATAGGTGAGTATAAAGTTGTTAAGCGCTTTATATAAAAGTGCTTTATAAATGTATCCATTCAATATTATTTTAATCGCAGGATTGTGGCTTATTTGTCTTTTATGGTCTGTATAACTTGTGACTGTGAAGCAGAAGCTAAAGGAGGAGAATCAGCCTTTTACCCAGAACCAAATGCTACTAGGTAAGTTAAGGTGTAATGTTTTGCTTTGCCTCTCTCCTCTCATCAGCCAAGGTGTAGATATCTGCTTCGGGAACACTGTTACCAGTGACAACCAGTCGAAGCCTCATCTGAGGCCAGAAAATCTCCGAACATTAACAACATTTAATCAGCAGCTGGTGTGAATTCCTAACTGTGATGTTGTGTCTCAAAAACAGAATGAGTGATTCATCTCACAAGAGTGAATCAATTGCCTAAAGCAATTATTATGAGTTAGTTATAAATTCAAAGAGTATTTCCTTGTTGCTCCTTATATATAAGTTTAGTTTTCCAGAAGCTGCAGATGCTCGGCTGAAAGATTCAACTCTACCGAAAAAGGTATGATTTTTTTATGTTATGTGTAACTTAGTACGGGAGCTTTCCATTACAGTTTATGGATGTTTTAAATAATAAACTGTATTAAAACTCTCTCATGAATGCCTTTTTTTCTGATTGTTAGATTTGCTCTGCAGCCGTCCATTACCCGATACAAACCATGAGGGTCATGTTTCTTCTCTGTGCCGCCTTCTTCGCTTTGAGCGTTGCAGCAGGTGAGACCCGAGTAACGAATGGAGGAAAAATGTATTTAAGAAAATGATATACTGATTGCCAAAATGGTATAAAAAAAAGGTTTTCATTTTAAGTTGCAATAGAAACTGTCCTGATAAATGACAATGACTCAGGGCTCCTGGATAGCTCCCCTGGTAGAGAAAGAGCCCCGCGTACAAAGCCTCTGTCCTTGTTGCAGCAGCTGCAGGTTCAACTCTGCGGCCCTTTAAAACAAAAATAATCACATAACGGACATTGACTGATTCAAACGAAAAAGACATTGTTACATTTTACCAACTGACTAAAAGCTTGTCATGAAAACAATTTCTGAAGATGGTTAACATTGATCTGAAATTTCTTCCACAGCAGATCCAGTGAAGGAGGTGATGCCAGGTGAGACTCAATACTAACCATCATTATTTATTATAGTTATTTAAACAGGACTTTTCAAAATAAAGTTAAAAAGGGCTTTACATGGTTGAACAAGGATTTAAACATTTCAGGAGGCAGATGAAATCAGTTAATAATACAAAAATAAATGGAATAATAAAACAATAAATAATGATAATAATAGAGCATATAAGACATGTTGGAAATAAAACAATGTGCTATCATTATCAAAAGGTTTTTGAGAAATGATTTAAAAGATTCTGAAACACAACAGTAAGGACCTGATGTTGCTTCTTCTCCCTTTCACAGTATATAACAAGGTAACCGCTACTTCATTAGGAATTACACTCATTGGTGTTCTCACAGGTTGGAAATGTGACTCCTGTTCTGCTGAACATGCACGACTGTCACATAAAAAAGTAGTTTTAATATAACGCAACTCTTATTCCTCTGCAGAGCCAGTGGAGGAGCATGTGCAGGTTCAGCAAAACAGGACTGGAGGTAAGAGAGAATATCATGGACCACGAACCAAAAGCCTCAAACTTGTTGTCTTCTTTTAAAAGTGTTTGTGGATAATTATTTATGACAACAGTCAAATGCATGTGATGCAGTGTGTGTGAAGTCAGTATTCTCATCAATCACCTTATGTACACACATGATTTGGTAATCTTTTGCCCATGTAGTGCTAGTTTACAACTTTTGGAGGTTTGTTCTCAGTGTAGGATCAATTTTGATATAAAATACAACGCTATTAAGTGTGTGGTGAGATTAAATATCTCCGCCATCTTATTGTTTACAATTTATCAGATGATAGAGACATCAACAGACAGTGTTGTAAGATGTATGCAATGCTCAAGCTTATATGTTTGCATGTTCATTTCCTGTAGCTTGTGTTCTGTTGAATGTAGCTTTATTTAGGGCAGAGGTCTTACTTGTGTTTTAGGCCTAGCACCCCTTAACAGAAAGAGAGACAGATCAGGGACCCCCTACTACTTACCTTGTATAAAATCAAGTTGTATATTAAACTGGGTCTACACTAAAGTGAAGGGCAGGCTTAAGCCTTTAGGTGCCCTGCCTGCAGTAACTGAGGACCCTCCAGGGGTCTAGGACCCCCTGCTCAGAGCATTCTGTACCCTGCTATACACTGCCCACCTGTGGCATTCTTACAGAAACTAAATGTGGCTTATAGTAATGGTATGAGACTGCCTTTTAAACTAGTGCTAGCCAAATGTTTGTAAGTGTTGTTGTGCCTACCTGTTCCACCATGTGTAAGAAATCTTATCTATAAATAAATAGGCTGGTTGTCAGTTTTAACAGTATTATTCTGCCATTAGTCCACACTGAACCTAGCTCTGTCAGGTGAAGGTTTCTAACCTATTTAATTTGACATTAATTGTGCCATATACAGTGGGTACGGAAAGTATTCAGACCCCTTTAAATTTTTCACTCTTTGTTTCATTGCAGCCTTTTTCCA
>NC_048420.1:20898372-20909562 GCF_013103735.1 Etheostoma cragini | reverse complement strand
TGGAAAATGGCTGCAATGAAACAAAGAGTGAAAAATTTAAAGGGGTCTGAATACTTTCCGTACCCACTGTATTTATTGCTATATTTTTTTGTATATGTTGTCTGATTTTGTTTACTGTACTATGGACCTTCCATGGTGTCTTGAATAAAGTCATGGATGTTGATAAAGCCTATCCGGTCTATCGGGAAATTAGCAGCAAAATTCCATTGTGTCAGTTCTTATCAATGCTTATTTCTTTCAGGCGAAGGGGAACTGCTGCGTCGGACTGCAGAAAGGATGAATGAATGGCAGGACTATATAACCCCCCCTTCTCCATACTATGACAGTGGGGAGAACTACTGTCCGTTCAACTGGCAGAGCTACAATTCACGATGTTTCTCCTTCATAGACATCCCAATGACCTGGATAAAAGCCGAGGTAGCAACATTACAACAACACTACAATCTTTATTACAGGTGTTGAATCACACAATGCTGTGACTGGAGACTAGTCTTGCATTGTCAAACTTATCTCCACAGTGCTGTACTGGAGAATAGCATCCAGATATTGAAGAAATTATCCCTAAATCTCTTTTTATTGTCCAATGATACTTAAAGTAACTTTAGCCACACATCTGGCTCTAATGCTTTTGTCTCTCACTCAGCTTTCCTACAAATAAAAAGGAGGTAAAAAGGTTTGAAATGATGTGCATTATTCACAGATTGGAAGAATGCCATACTATTTCTGTCTGCCGTAAGAGCCTTACACCTCTGCTTTTACAGAAATACTGTATACAATTCAGTGCCAACCTCGCATCCATCCACAACCAAGGGGAGAATGACTTCATCCGGGGCTCTTTAAAAACCAACGGCCCAGCCTGGATTGGTGGCAATGATGCAGTTAAGGTAATGTGCAAACATAATTTACAGAGATTCATCCCTATATTTGTATTTAAATCTCACGCCTTAAAGTTAATTTTATTTTTTTATTTTTTTAATGAGTCTCAAATGTTTCTTATTTCATAATCACAAAAATTGTATATACAAAAAATTCAAATATTTTCCATTCAGCCTATTGTTTTTCCACAGAACCTTTTTCTGAGACACTTTCATTAAAGAGATAGTTTGGAATGGATCTTTGAAAGCGGGGTTGTATGAGATACTTTATCCGTCGGTGTGTTACCGCAGTAGCGGAGGTAGCAGCTAAACATAATTTAGGTACCTATATGGACTCAACATGGCTGCCAAATAAACAATTAAATTAAAAATACATAGTCAGCGCCGGCTTCTCCAAACTGGACATCTTCTTTAAGTTAGTAGCCTACCTCATACAACACCACTTCGTAACTATCCCTATTCCATTATTTACATACTATTTGTCTGTTGTTAGTTTTTGCAGGCCTCGGTTTGGTTGTGGAGTGACGGTTCGGAATTTGATCGTGACTTCCATCCCAACCCAAGCCAATCGAGGTGTCTCCTAATAAGTCGTTGGTCAGGTACAGTTACTACATCAAATGAATCTAGACTGCAAATGTTACAGGAAGGATTCGCCATGGGGAGTGAACCTGTTTTTAAATTGTTAACAGTGACTTTCCTCTCTTGTTTTCTTGTTAGATTTCCCCAACCTGAATAGTTGGTTTTGTGAATGGGCGCTTCCCTTTGTCTGTGGAACAAGACCTGGACTGTACCACAATGGTCCAGTTGAGGAAAAACCTTATTATCAATGATGTGAAGTGTCTGCAGTCTTTAACAGACCATAAGTTCCCTTCTATAAATCACATGAAACTCTTTTGAAACCCTATATAAAATCAATCAAATCAAATAAATAAATCCAAATAATCACAAAAATAAAAGCAGTTTCTCTAAAGTCCCAAGAGTCTAGATTTAAACCTTTTTGCATTTTAAATATGATTCAGCCAGTAGTGTAAGACATTCAGATCCTTCAGTTAAGTAAAAGTACTAATCCCATACTATGATAAAAATACTTAATGGCAAGTACACCTTCATTTGAACCCTATAAGTACAAGTATTTTCAGTAAGTATTATCAGCAAAATGTACTTAAAGTATCAAAAGTAACAGCAGTCATTGTGCAGTGTTCTGTGTCAGTGTTTTACTATTATATTATAAATTAAGTTTCTGGATTAATATTACTGATGCCACGTTTAATCTCACACCAGGATTAGACTCAAAGTCATGTTAACTATCTCAACAGTGTTTTATCGTTTAGCTATCATAGTTTTACATGTTTTCTTGCAGCTGTTGATTCCCAAAATAAATAAAGAAAACATTCAGAGATTCCTTATTTGATGTTACCAAAAAGGATTATTAGTTTTTATTTAACCAGGAAAACATTTTAAATGAAGATGGTCCTGGCTCAAACAGGCAGCAGCACATTACATAACCAGTTTCACACATACAACATGTAGCAGTTACAATTCCATTTCAATTCAACTTTAGTGATGGTATCAAATGACAGCATGTTTTCTTTATATCACAGATCATTAAGATTATTGAAAGAAGACCTAACTGTTTAACTCAATATGTCAAGTTAAAGCTCACCATAATTCTGCAAATACCCAGTTTGTATTTTATTATGAAATACAGTGACATGGGAATTGTTTGTGTATGGGGGACAGAGTAAGATATCTCATGATCAGGGAACTGAAATAATGTTATATAATGTTCTAAAACCTCATGATGAAAGCTCCACACAATAATAAAAGTATGTTAAGAAAAGTAGGCTGAAATATTCAAATTTAATTGAAATATACTGAGCGCTTCCTTACTGATCCTTATAACCTCCACAGACAGACACACGTGTTTACTTACTTCATTAAGTTAAATGTACAGACATTTCAATAGGTGTAATACAATCAAAGGTGAAAGGGGGAAACTGAGGCTACAATTACCGCACACAAACTTTGTGCTACCCCACCCAGTTTGTATCTGAGACATACAAATAATTATGTCATCATTTTCATAAACATTTTCAGTCCTATTAGTTCTGTAGTTGTGGCAGTTAAACTCTCTATGATTCTAAGTTGATCTAAAAATAACTTTATGTTAACTCTTCTGCCAGAGTCAGCTTCAATATTTATTAATAATAATTTCCTTGTTCAGCTTCATTCGTCTGCATTTAAGTTGTTGTTCTATTCAAAGACTTGAATGTTTTCCATGTAGATGGACTAATCTATCAATTTAAGCAGTAATAGCTATTACTACAAGTTTAGTTTCACGGATAATAGGCTAGATTAACAATAATTTAATGTAAATGTAATATTAAGGTTGAGGAAACCATAATGTTTCCTTGGGGGTTTTTTCAGAGCGGTTTACATGTTCATTGTAAGTTTGTGTGTGCTCTAGCGTCCTTCTCTATTTAAATGTGTAAGCTACAATCAAAACCAGACTATTTTCCAGACAGGAAAAAGAGTCGTATTATTTTTCTATACGTTTAATTTCCAAACGTTCATCAAACTGAAACCGCAAATCCCCAGAAGCAAATAGCCTACTGAAGGCACCAGCCGCTGCTGTTGAGGCTGCCGTTCCGCTCCAGGCCTGAGGGGGCGCTGTTAGTTTCAGGCAGGTTTTAACACGACGGTTCAAAAACCTTCTTTGACAATTCTTTTGGCATTCAAAAAAGAGACCGACAAAAGAGCGAGGAGAGACAAATCTCGAAGGTAAATCCGCGTGAAACTGAAAAACGTTACTATGATTATTGTTTAACAGTTCAAACCCATTTGGTGTTAGCTAACCCTGATTTTTAATTGACAGTGTTGTATTTATACTCATATAACATTGTGATGTGTAGTAATTCCGATTCCCCGTAGTCTTAGCTTCGTCCAGCTAACTTGGCTAACAGTTTTAGCAAGGCGGCGCCGGTTGAAGAAGGCCTTTGCTAACAAGCTAAACACTCTGTTTTAAATAAGTTCAGATACAACGGCCCATAACAACTACATTAATACATACAGACAAGAACAAAGCAGCTGTTGCTTGACATGTTTATTAACTAAGAGCGAAAGTGTGTTTAAACGTGATTGTCAACATGGATAACTTTAACTAAAACGGCTATTACACCAGGCGCAGATGCCCCGCGTTCCGCAGATTTAGCTAGCTACTCATTTTTTCTAAATAAGTGTGCTTCCATCATAAATTAGTCTTTCCCAAAGTTGGAATCACTTTTGTGTAAAACAATTTTTAGTGTGTTTGCTAACATTATAATATCCTTTAACGGTACTTCTAATTATTGAGCATAGCACGCAAAGCAGCTTCTAACTGAAAGCTGTGTCCACGCAATGTTGACAATTTGAGTATTTAATACAATATAGATTGTGAATGTAGTTTAAAACTGTAGGCGAGTGCCAATAAATGTATATTTAAATTGTCTTTTGAAGGTGAAAAATATTATCCAGCTTGGATAATTGTATTTTTTAACTGCTAATGTGTCATGTTATCATTGAGGTTAGGCGTCTTTCCTCAATAAAACGTAACGTTTTTCATTATAAACAATTTGGTCATTTTGCGTTTCTGTATAGACGGGTTGTGTCCCATTGTGGTAGTTTTGCCCTTCTTTTCACATTATTTTGGACCGTTATTTTAACCATATGTGTCTAAAATTTTGGAAAAGCTAGAGGTGGTAATAAATAACGCTCATAAAGCTTAAAGACAATACTTGATAAAGTAATTCAACTTCAATTATTAGGTTGAAGTCTTTTAGCAACATTCATTCAGCTTAGGTGGGGTCCAAAACAACTTGGGTGCTGCACCTTAAAGGAGAACTAATGAAGATACTTTGACGTAGCTGTTGTTTGTAAATTTGGAGTGCAGTCAGTAGAGAGAAAAACCAAAGCAGTTGGTGTTGCCTCCACCATGTTATCCTCCTGCTACAGTTTGCACCCAGGACGCTGAAGGGCAAGTTTTAAATGTGCTTTTAGCCTCGTAACATGTTAAAATGTCATTACTGCAGTAGATGTGAAATAAATGCATACAAGTTGTGCTTTTTTAGCACTGTTTAATTCTGGTGTCGAGACGCAGTTAGTGCTTCGGGACCGTCAACAAACTACAACACAAATATGAATTAATTTAATGATAAAATAAGGTAGTGTCTCCAAACTTACTTCAATTATAACTTGTCTCCTGCTAGTTGTACTACCGAACTTTAAAAAAATAAGCATATACCTGTCTTTGAAAATATTTTTGTATCTTTGTATTGTCTTGCGTTATGATGGCAGGGAAAACCCAGCCGGCTTATCACACCTTAAAAAATACCTGCTGCTTGTGATTTTACACCTTGTGTTTTGATACAGCATTTTATATGTTGTTGTGTAAGCAGACAAAAGCTGCAGTCTACAATCTGGCCAATAAAAGTTGCACATATTGATAAACTTGTCTTTCTTTTTGTTATTCCTGTAGGTCAAAGTTGAGGGCCATGGCTCGTGGGCAGCAGAAGATTCAGTCTCAGCAAAAGAACGCCAAGAAGGCAGCAGAGAAGAAGAAAGGCCAGGCCGCTGACCAGAAAACTGCAGCGAAGGCAGCACTGGTCCACACCTGCCCTGTCTGCCGGGTGAGGACATTACTTAGAGCTGACTGCCGATCAGATGTAGTTTTACAGTGCGCCCAAAAATCATTGAGTTACAGCTTGTGCGCAGTAAAATCTGCACTTGCCAAAAGGCTCAAAAGCTGGCACACACTCCAGTTACATTTTGCATGTGTTGTAATGTGTGACTGCAGCGCGGGGCTGGACATCTTAGCTGAGAAAGGAGAAATGTCTTGAGAGTTGAGTTATACCAAGCTGGTTGATGTTTGCAGAGGGCTGCATGGTTATACTGTAGAAACCTGGTGTTTTCATGAGACTTAAAGTGTCCATATTATGATAAAAAAAACTCACTTTCTTCTGGGATTTGGGGTGTTATTTTGTGTCTCTGGTGCTTCCCCACGCATACAAACTTGGAAAAAAAACTATCCATGCTGTTTTGAGTAAGATACAGATTTCTGAATGTCCTCTGCCTTCAGTCTCCGGGTGAGCTGTTCAAAATCTGCACTGCTTTCTACATAACTAGTAGAGATGAGGTGGCTGTAGCACATTATAGCTCGTTTTCAATGGCAAACACTGCTACAACACACTAGTTCATCATAATCCCCAAGACCTACTTCCATGTCCCTGTTCTGCAGGTATTACACAAGTGCCCCTCGTTTACAAGAAGTCTCCCAGCTAATCCGGCCTTGTTCTGACCAAAGTTGGAAAAAGACTTATCTAGCTGTGATCTTACCTAGCTACTGCTCATGTGCAAACAAAGATAGAATAGAAGTGAGATGTCTCACTCTGTAGCTAAAACGGAGCCCTAACTCACTGGGGGAAAACAGGATCTGCAACACAACAAAATAAGGTGTTTTTTGAAAATGAAACCATGTAAACCTAAACTGGTACAACAATGGGCGGCTTTGTGTCAATTTTGCAGTCAATGGTGTTTATTTAACTTTGGGAAGCCAGAGTAGGGATTACAATAAATATTTGATCAATTGTGCAGCCTTAACATGGCATCTCCTCTTTTTTTACCTCCCTGAAAGATGAAAGAAAAAGCGCCCTAAAGCGATGCCCAACAGACAACTCTACATGTTATCATGAAAAACAAACTGAAGAGCAATGTTAGCCTTTACAACAGAGCCACTTCAATACACTTGTTAGATAATATTTTATTACAGAGTTAAGTTTTGATTTGTGTTTGTTGCTGTGTGGTGGAAAACAATGTAAACGCAGAGCGGCGAGCCAGAAATACAATGCGCTATGACGAAGAAGTCCCTCTAGTGGACCTAACCTGTAACAACAACCACATGCTGCTAGTGGCATTGACAATGCATGAGCCTGACAAATGTAGCACGTATTTATAACCAGCTGCAATTAAGCATTTAATATTTGAATCTTATTTATTATTAATTAATATACGGACACTTCTAAAGCACATTTGCTCTAATGCCATTTGCTTTAGGGTTACGACAGTTGTTGTCATTACCCTCGGCGTATTGTCCTTTCTTTTGGTCTAAATTTCTTTTTTTACCCAAGATGGCTTCTGCAAATTCATTGTTTTATGTAACATACTGTGCAAACAAAAAAATCTGTTTATTTTCATATGTCAGTTTCACTTTTTTTTTTAATCAATTCAATTTATTACTATACTTTTTGTATTACAGTATATATATATTTTTAATTCTAAATCTTTTTTCTTTTTTCAGACACAGATGCCCGACCCCAAGACCTTCAAGCAGCACTTTGAGAGCAAACACCCCAAGTCCCCCATGCCCCCTGAGCTGGTGGATGTTCAGGCTTGAAGAACTGCTCACAGGACCCGGTAAGACAATGGGCATTTAACCAAACATTTTAAAAAGAAAACTTAATGCAGGGTTTTAGCCAACTCACTTTGTCACTTGAAATATTTTGCAACTATTACCATAATACTAAAAAGCAGCAACTGTTGTTTACAGATACACGATGACCACCGACTAAACATTGAATCACTTCACCTGAAGGAGGTTGATGACGAACACTGGGACCCATCAGTATTCATGGACAAAACAATGTTGGGAGGGAGGGGGTGGAAGTGCTGTGTACGTATATGTGTGTTTGTGTAAGAGAAACAATAGCGATGGGGCAGAAGTACACCAGCACCCCACTTTTATATTTATTATGTGCAACTACCTTGCTATTTCACATGGGATAGGGGACCTGCAAGATTGCCTGCTAACACTGAAATAAATGTTCCTGTGACTAATTACTGGGAGATGTGATGAGTCTGAAAAAGCTTCAATGGGATGTAAAAAAAGGACATTTTTTAATAGATGGCACATTAAAGACCCTGATTATATATTTAATCTCATCTACAGTGGGCGTGGCATTGCTGTTGGGTAAAAACCTTGACACTCCAATCATTTTATTTACACTTGGGTAGAGGATAGACGCGTGATGTCGTCTGTCTTCAGTTCACACCCTTAAGAGAAGATGAATGGGTTTTCATGACCATTGGCCTCTTTAAATTACTTAAAAATTTACTTTATTTTTGTCAGTGTTATTTTGTTGATGGTCAAATGTAGAATACTAGTTCCTAAAACATTTTTTTTGGAGATTCATGGTTTTTGTCAAACAAGATTTGACACCTTTGCCTCCTCTGTGCTGCTGCTCCACAGGTGTTCACACTCAGTAACCTTACAACAGTACCTCACCTTAAAACAAACCACGCAAATCCCATAGTATGTTCTATTTTCCCTAAACAATTATGCTCTTTCAATGTCGTCCTCTTTGGGCATGTCTTGGCAATAACACCATCTTTGTCCCATTTCAGTTAAACCAGGACAAGATTAGCTCTGTGCTCATTTTTTCTTTAGGCTGTTTGAAGTTTGGTTGTTAATTTTTTGAAGAATCTGTTTGTGGCCCCAAGGATAAAGAGTTTAAAAAAAAAAAACTGCCAAAATGATTAATTCCTGTTTTTGGTTTACTATCAGGCAAAAAAACTTTACTAATTTGCTTTCACTGTGCTTTTTTTTTTTTTACCTTTTCAATAAATTGAACAATGTATTTAATGTGACTGGTCTTCTCATCTGATTCTGTGTAAATGACATAATGAAGGGAAATTATTAATTACACCACAGTATACAGCAGCTGTCGTATTGGTTGACGTAACGCATGGTTCCTCAAAGTGAGTTGTGCAGCCATCAGAAACAATTTGTAGGCCCCTTGTCATGAAATGCATTACATTTTAATCAGCATTCACTTCAATACAATACTCTCAATTTCAATGGCTTACATTTAATACACTACTACTGCTATATAGATTAATAAAAGATACTGGTTGCATGGGATCTAGTGGCACCTTGCGAGTATTGCAGGAATTAGTCTATATTGACGACGTTTCATATACGGGATAGTTCTAGGACCACTGGAAGTATCGTCTTATGTCCCTCATTTTCAGCCGTCTGTCCTTCCCCTTCCGCTATCTTTGTGTTGGCATTGTAAACTTAGATTTGGGAAACATCCTCCGAGCGAGAACCCACAATCAAATTATATTTATTATTTTGAAAAAATTGTTTGTTTGTTTGACAAACAATTTGTTGACAATTGTCATTGTCAACAGTCAGATCAATTCCAGAGCCCGCCTCCCTATGTACACGTTCCACCAAAACAAGTTCCTTCCCAAGGCTATTTTGCAGAGACACCGTTGCTTTGTCCAGTGCTTAGCACCGCCAAAGTCCAATGTAATTGGTTTAAAGAAATGCCAAACCAATGTGCTTTTTTTCTCCTATCCAGTAATGTTGTGGAGATGGTTGTGGGAACATGAGACTGCGCTGGAATTAACCTCTTGTTAACACTAGTGCTGTTAGCTCAAGTCGGAGAATTCAGAGGACAACTAGGCAGTCTAATGTGGTAGTGAGATTGAAAACATATTTTAGCCTTGTTATAGTACTGTTCAGTATATCATAAAAATGTAAAAGTCAGGATTGTATGCCATAAACTATGATGCTATACTATGACTTTTATTGACACACTAAACACAAATTTTTTCTTCATACAATACATTTTATATCATTTTTTCCCACATACTACACTATGACTATTTTCAACATACAATACATTTTTATGACATTTTTTGACAAACTATACTGTGACTTTTTTCAAAAAATATACATTTTTTTACTTTTATCGACATACTCATGACTTTGACTTTATAACTTTTTTTCAGGACTTTTTTGACATACTACACTGCCTTTTTATGACTTATGGGCATGACTTTTTTTTTTACTTTTTGATATGCTATGACTGTATTATGACTTTTTTCACATACTATACTTTTAACTTCTGTAGACTTTTATTTGACAGGGCAGCTGAAGACATGAAAGGGGAGTTAGAGCTGGGGAATAACATGCAGCAGGTTCAAACAGGAACAAAAGTTCCTGTTTGAACTTGTGTATATTTTGGCCCTGTGTGTAAAGTATAATAAAACAAATGTTATTTCATCCTGGGTGATCAATTAAGTATGTCTTCTTTTTCTTAAACAACTTGTGCTGAAAAAAGTCATAGTATGTCATAGTATAGTGTGTCAAAAAAGTTACAAAAATTAATTGGTATAGTATTTTGCTCAAGGACACTTTGATATATGGACAGAGGAACTTGTGATTGAACTAACTAACCTTGCAGTTATGGGACACTGTCTACCTCCAAGCCACAAGCCACCTTGGCTGCCAAAAGGATGTTATGTCTTTGAACTACATTGCTTGGTGAAGAATGATTATTGGTAATCAATAAACTTGTTTGTTTTGTTTCTGTGTGTTTATTTATGAAACATTGCCAGATATACTGTATGTAGTAATGGCCATAGTATAGCATGTTGAAAAATGTGATAGTATAGTATGTTGAAAGAATTTAGAAAAAAGTCATGATGAATTCATAGTATAGTATGTCAAAAAAATAAGAAAAAAGTCATAGTATAATTTGTCAAAAAACGTCATAGTATAATATGTGAAAAAGTCATAGTATAGTATGTTGAAAAGAAGTCATAGTATAGTATGTCGAAAAATGTCATAGTATAGTATGTCAAAAAAATATGAAAAAAGTCATAGTATAGTATGTCGAAAAACGTCATAGTATAATATGTTGAAAGTCATAGTATAGTATGTCGAAAAATTTCATAGTATAGTTTGTCAAAAAAATATGAAAAGTCATAGTATAGTATGTCGAAAAATTTCATAGTATAGTATGTCAAAAAAATAAGAAAAAAGTCATAGTATAATATGTCAAAAAACGTCATAGTATAATATGTGAAAAAAGTCATAGTATAGTATGTCAAAAAACGTCATAATATATGTTGAAAAAAAGTCATAGTATAGTATGTCAAAAAAGTCATAGTATAGCATGTCAAAAAAAATATGAAAAAAGTAATAGTACAGTATGTCGAAAAAAGGTCATAGTATAGTATGTCAAAAAAATATGAAAAAAGTCATAGTATAGTATGTCAAAAAAAGTCATAGTATAGTATGTCGAAAAACGTCATAGTATAATATGTTGAAAAGAAGTCATATTATAGTATGTCGAAAAAAGTCATAGTATAGTATGTCAAAAAAATATGAAAAAAGTCATAGTATAGTATGTCAAAAAACGTCATAGTATAATATGTTGAAAGTCATAGTATAGTATGTCGAAAACTTTCATAGTATAGTATGTCAAGAAAT
>NC_048420.1:20894162-20898272 GCF_013103735.1 Etheostoma cragini | reverse complement strand
ATAATATTTTGAAAAAAGTCATAGTATTGTATGTAGAAAAAAGTCATAGTATAGTGTGTAGAAACAAAGTCATAGTATTGTATGTAGAAAAAAGTCATAGTATAGTGTGTAGAAACAAAGTCATAGTATCGTATGTCAAAAAATGTCATGGTATAGAATGTCGAAAAACGTCATAGTATAATATGTTAAAAAAAAGTCATGGTATAGTATGTTGAAAAAAAGTCATAGCATAAAATGTCCAAAATTATGAAAAAGTTGTAGTGTTGTATGTCAAAAAAACATGAAAAAAGTCATAGTATAGTATGTTGAAAAACGTCACAGTATGTTGTATAGTATGTTGCAAAAAAAAAATCATAGTATAGTTTGTCGAAAAAAGTCATAGTATAGTATGTAGAAAAAAGTCATAGTGTAGCACATCCAAAAATCATGAAAAAGTCATAGTGGAGTCTGTAGAATATTATGAAAAAGTCTTATTATAGTAGGTCGTAAAAATATGAAAAAAAATCATAGTACAGTATGTTGAACAACGTCAGTACAGTATGTTGAAAAAAGTCATAGTATAGTATGTTGAAAAAAGTCATAGCATAGTATGTTGAAAAAAATATGAAAAAAGTCAGTCTAGTATGTCGAAATAAAGTCATAGTTTAGTATGTCAAGAAAAGTCATAGTATAGCACATCCAAAAATTATGAAAAAGTCATAATATAGTTTGTAGAATATTATGAAAAAGTCTTATTATAGTATAGTATGTTGAACAACGTCAGTAGGCTACAGTATGTCGAAAAACTTCATAGTATAATATGTTGAAAAAAGGTCATAGTATAGTTTGTCAAAAAATATGAAAAAAGTCATAGTATAGTATGTACAAAAAATCATAGTATAGTATGTCAAAATACGTCATGGTAGAGTATGTCGAAAAAAAGTCATAGTATAATTAGGGCTGGGCAAGTTAACGTGTTATTATCGCGACAACTAATTAATTAATTAACGCCGACAATTTCTTTATCGCACGTTAACACAGTTTTAACCATTTTTTTTGTAATAAAAGTGTGTTGCTCACAGGCTTTGTAAGACCTAAGACCGAGAGACTCGCCCACGAGCAAAAACAGCACCGCTGATTCATAGTTTAATAATTTATCAACCATACAACACAGAAACTCACCACAATTTGCGTATAAACGGTAACGAGTTAGCGGTTACAGAGGTCTCTTCAGGGTCCTTCTAGCCTCTACAGGTGATTTTCTATTGCGCCTGGAACTTCCAGCCTTTTTCGGGGTCATTGAGCATTAAATCCAAACTGTCACATCCAAGATTTATCCACTTTAGGTCCATAATTCATCGCGTTTTGGCTCATTTATGCCGCTAGCTCGCGGCTCCATGTCTGCTCTCTGTTTAGGAAGTAAAGCCAATAGAATGCCCATATATGGGAGACAACGTCATCCAAAGAGTATGGAGGCTGAAAGAGGCCAATACTCGCAGTCAAACTCATGTACTGGCTAGTGTGCAATCAAAGATGCTATAGTGCACAAGATAGATATCTACCGTTTAATAGAGTATAATGGCCTCACTGGTTTGAAATTTGGCATATATTTATATTATATATTATATATTTGGACTTTTTTTGAAGAAATGTAAATAGTATGTGCTTTATATGAGTTATAATGTTTATTGTGTTAATTTTTGCATATAGAAGAACTGTTTTAGACACACAAATGCCTGTGTAGCATTGCTGTGGATGTAATATCAATAAATATGTCATTATTATGTTGATTATTGGCTAAAGTTAATGTCATGAGGGCAAAAGCGTCTTGATTTTCTTTGAAAAAATGTATGTATTTTGTCATCTGTATAAGTTCTAATGATTATTTCTTCACAGTGTGACTTCCAAGACATGTGAGAAGTGTTTTATAGGTTTTATAGGCATAACAACAGAAGTCATAGTATAGTATGTCAATAAAGTCATTAAAAAGTCATAGTATAGTTTGTCAACAAAAGTAAAAAAAGTCATAACATAGTATTTCAAAAAACGTTATGGCATAGTCACAAAGAACTCATAATATAGTTTCTTGAAAAGGGTATAGTACAGTATATCAAAAAAGGTCATGCTATAGTATGTCAACAAAAGTCAAATGTATGTTGAAAAAAATATTCAAGAAGTCAGTCCTGCATGTCAACCAAAGTCATAAAAAAGTCATAGTATAGTATGTCAACAAAAGTCATGGTTTAGTATGTCGAGAGAAATAATGAAAAACTTGTAGTATAGTATAGTCACAAAGAACTCATAATGCTATAGTATGTCAACAAAGTCAAATGTATGTCAAAAAAAATAATGAGGAAGTCAGTCCGAAAAAAGTGACAAAAGTGACAAAAGTCATAAAAAAGTCATAGTATAGTATGTCTACAAAAGTCATAGTATAGTATGTCGAAAAAAGTCGTGAAGAACTCAGTATAGTGTGTCAAAAGAAGTCATAAAAAGTCATAGTATATCGTATGTCAAAAAAAGTCATAAAAAAGTCATAAAATGCAACAGAGTAACGACACCCGCTGACTGTGGCTTCTCAAATTAGAAGAATCCTTGTATACCAGGGGTATACAAGTTGCTATTATTATTCTATCTATAATAAACCACTTAAATTATTCATAGTAGGCTACAGTGTGCAAAAAATTTGACAGTGTAGTATGTCATAAAAAGTTTTTAAAAAAATGTCCTAAAAAAGCCATTCTATACTGTATATAAAAAGATATGTGAAACTCATACCACTGTACAGTATGTCATAAAAAAATCATAGTATAGTACGTTGCAAAAATGTTAAAAAAAAAAAAAGTCATAGTCATAGTATGTTGTATAAAATGCAAATAAAAAATTAATTTTTTATACATATTGTATGTGTCTCAAAGTGTAATGTGTAGTATGTGGTAAAACTGTCAATGGTATAGGATGCCATAAAAAGTCATACTATAGCATGTCATAAAAGAATTCATACTGTAGTACAGAATGCCAAATAAGTCAAAGTCATGGTATAGTATTTCATAAAAAAGTAGAATGTCATATAAAATTCAAAGTAGCATAATTTCAATACTTTCACTTCGTCAATTTAATACAGAACTACTGCGTCATAGACATAAACAAGCATCTGTTAGGTTAGGAATGACAACTCATTGTCTCAGGAGTTAAATTCTGTCATCAATGCTCGTGATGATAACTAAAGTTAGCCATTTGGGTGGCCAGCTAGGCCGTTCAATGTGGAAGTGAGATAGAAAATATATTTAGTTTTTTGTGTACAGTTTTTCTTTGGGGCCCTCACTCATGCTGGCTCCATAAATTGAAAATGTGTTTGTGTGTATTCACGACAGAGCTGGAATTAACCATTATAAACATAATCAATCAATTAATTCTTTGGTTTATAAAATATCAGAAAAAAGTAAAAAAGGCTGTTAAAAATCTCTAGAACCTAAAAGTGACATTTTCAAATGTCTTATTTTGTTTAACAAACAGCACAAAATCGAAAGAGATTCACTTGAAATTTGATTGTATTATTTACACTGAGCTACTTTAAAATCATGACCATAATTCAAGAGAATACGAATATTTTTTATTAATTTAATACAATTTTACATTTTCTCTTTATATTTGGACTATGTTGCAACAATAGTAGTGCTGTGATTTCATTTAGTTCTTGTTAAAAAACAAAACAGGTATCACTAATGGCATGTTCTGTCAACCAATTTGCCATTTGTCCATGAAGACTAAATCTAAATGAATTCTCTGTTAAAAAAAAAGGCATAAAAAAGGTGCTAGCATTCCCAGTTTGGAGGAAAAGTTGGCAAATAAGTACTTCAGCTATTTAGTGCAAAGGCCCAGCTGACATTTTGGACAAATAAATACCCAACACAATGCTGTGATATGAAAGGAAAATGATAAAAGTGCTAATTTGAAATCAGTGAACTTTGTCTATGTGAGTTTGGAAGACAATTAAATTCATGATCCTAAATCGTAATTCAAAAACATAATCATAAAGCTGATAAATTAGATTTTTGGTATTTTTGTCATCCAACCTGTTTACCAATGATAAAGGTTTCTGCAGAGTTCCTAAATGGGGGGGGGGGGGGG
>NC_048420.1:20866810-20894152 GCF_013103735.1 Etheostoma cragini | reverse complement strand
CAAACATATACAGTACATTTTTTTTAATTTTTGTTACTCTTCAATGTCCAAGTGGAACCTTTCTGATTCATAGACACCCACAAGTCTTAACCACCATGTTCCGGTGTTTTTTCAAGATGACGTTGTTGTTGTCATCATAAAAGAGGACAGAGATGGGGCTCAGCTTGGTGGGGGCGCAACACGCCTTAGGAACCTTGTCAGGCTTCAGGAGGTGGACCTGTAGCAGCAGAGAGCGACACAGTTACAATTCAGATATTTGACTAAATACCTTATCCTAGTCTGAGCAGTGGTGGAAGAAGTACTCCTGTAGTGGTCCTGCATTCAAAATACCACTTAACTAAATGTACAGTATACGTATTATCAGTAAAATGTACCTTAAGTATTAAAAGTAAAAGTAAAAAAGGCTGATGATGCTGATGATCATGTAGGACAGAGGTGATCAGAAAAGGGGACGTATGTATGTACAGTATGTGTGTAGTATTTAAGTATTTATCTACTTTGGGTTTACTTTCTAGTGGAAACTGTCCATGGGATGCATAAATATCAGGATGAAGCAACAGGGTGTCAGGTGTGTTGTCTCTGTACTGACCACTTGCTGGATTAGGGCGTGGTTAGTGGCGTTCATGCAGGAGCCCAGAGGATAAAAACACTCTCCATCACAGTAGTAAGCTGAATATCCAGTGGGGGCCAAAACCCAGTCCTGAGCAGAACAGAGAAGCATCAAAGCCCTAATCTATTCAGAAATATTACTGACATGTAATACGACATTAAATAAGGAAGGATCAATATTTCAACTTCCAATAAGACATGGGTCTTTTTGAGGTCTGCTGAGAGCTAATGTGACTGGATTTCTACTTAAGTAGATTTCACAAAGCATGTTTTTTAAGTGTTTAACCCATCCGTGTCCATCACATGGTAAAAAATCCTCCACAAAATATAAAGTATGGAAAAAACCCATATTATTTTAAAAGCAGATTGAACAATGCTACTGATCTTGTGTGCAAGAAGTAAAATGAAATCTAAATTAATAAAATTGGATGAAAAGAGCTAAATTGACCTAAAGCTGAAACATAAATGAACAATCCAAGAAGTTGACTTCAGAGCTGACCTTCCACCCCAGGTCACTGAAGCT
The DNA here is from genome assembly GCF_013103735.1 of Etheostoma cragini. Taxonomy (NCBI): domain Eukaryota; kingdom Metazoa; phylum Chordata; class Actinopteri; order Perciformes; family Percidae; genus Etheostoma; species Etheostoma cragini. The sequence continues at coordinate 20,893,020 of NC_048420.1, read as the reverse complement.
GACGTAGAGTTCATGTTTTTTACAGGGCTGACCTCCGTTGTTTGCAGGACTCAGATCTGAACAAAGAAGAAAAAAACATTTAGTAAGATCAAGGTGAATAATTTGCTTTCAGACTACAATTTCTTTATTTGAATGTTTTTAAGATGAAGTTCACGAGCCACAATCTCACTGATAAATATCAAATCTCACTGAGGTTGGGTTCCCTTGAATTACATTTCACTTAAAAAAAAAAAAATAATATCTGCATACTAAGAAATCAATGTAATATCTTCCTTTAAGTGATTTCTTCATAGATTTTATGAGCTGAATTAATTAATAACTATTCCCCTTAGGAACATTTTATATAGAGATATACAGATACATATCTTTTAATAATCCCCAAACATTGTAAAACCCAAACAACTGGTGAGAGTGTATTGAAGTAACTTTAAAGCATCAAATTTAAGGCTCTAATCCCACAAACTGTGGGCCCCGGGACCTTACTATGGATGCTGGGGACTGGGAGGTCGTATTTGGGTTTCTTCTTGCGGGGATGTGGCTTGACAGCTCGTGGCGGCCGACACGGGACCTGACTCTCCCTGAAGAAGGTCACCATGAAGGGCTGTTTGGAGCGAGGGCCCCTGCGTCCGACCAGCCCAATCCAGCCTGCAGACAGGGAGCGGTCTGGGAGAGGGAACAGAAACATTAATTGAGTTCTTGCAGCAGTTCAACTACTTCTAAAAAACCTTGGTGTCAATCGGCCAGTCAGCACATTACACCAATTAAAGGAGGATTGTGATGGTTCTGTGCAGTGCACACACCCTCTTCTGTCTCCACATAGAGACGTATGCCCAGGTTGCTGCGAGGGTGGAGGAGCCAGTGGTTAGAGGCCGAGGTGACGTCGAAGGCCAGCCAGCCCTCCTGTCCTGCAGGCACCGACTGCATGTCCAGCAACACCAGCTCTGGCTCTCTGAGCAAATAGACAGAAAATACTGTCAGTTTGATCAAATACCTTAAAAAGTGAAAATCGTGAATGTTTAAATAAAAGCAATGTATTGCATACATTATACTAAAAAAATGGTAAGCACACACCTAAATAATAATAATACAATAGCTGATTTGAATATTTGACAGGATGTTACACTCCTTCTAGTTTGTATCCTTTGATTGCTCTGGTGCTGCAGGATATTCTGCCGGATGCATGTATTTTCTGTTTCCTTCCGCTTTCTTTGTGTTGGAATTTTAAATTTGGTTGATTCATGAAGACTATTATGCACTGCTCTTCAGATCTGTGCAGGGTAAACTGAGACAGCCCGCTAGACTCTCTGTCCAATCTGAGTTTTCTCTCGCACTCAACTATTTTGCATGATTCATGAAGATGATGCAGTTTTTCCTCCCATCCCCAAATGCTGTGTGGAGTAGCCAGACCTCCTTTAGCGCGCTTTGGAGGAGGTTCTGGCAGACTACACTCTTTCACAATCAAAGCTGTTTGCAAATATGCAATTTTGTCATTCTCCACGGGCATTTTTTCTTTCTTAATTCACCCTAAATGGGAGTTGTCAAAGGTCAGACCCAGGATCTTTTAGGGGATTCACTGTTTTCCTCAAGCATACTGTACTTTATTAGGATAAACATTCACAAACACAGCTCAAACCCTCTTAGTCTATTTGAAGGATGTTTTTTTCCCCACACCCAAACCCATCCCAAAAACTTAATTAAAATATCAAAGAAGAGCCTGTAATGTGTTAATCTAAAGCACTGTAACAAAGATTGAATCTTCCATCTGGAAGAATAAAAATGTCTTGGTATCTGATCTTTTTCTTTGATAAGAAGAACATTTTCCCAACAAAGTTACAAAGTACTTTGCAGAAAAAGAAGAAGAAAAAAATAGCAAATAGAATCGGGGACAGAAAGTGTTTTGTGAACCTGTGTCTGGTCTCTCGCTGGATCTCGTAGACGGAGATGTGCAGCGTTCGGTTGGCCCTCTGGCCCATCGTCAGGGTCTTATAGATGCGAAACTCTGCTGCCGTCACCGTCTCACCCTGAGGGAGGGGGGTCAGATCGAAACGAAACTCCTTCCAGTACGGGCGAGGCTGCAAGAGGTCACGCTCCTGCTCCACTGCAGAGAAAGAGAGAGAGAGAGAGAGAGAGAGAGAGAGAGAGAGATTTCTTTAGACTAGAAAAGATGCAAACAGCGATTCAAGTGTTAACACACAAATCGCTGACAGAAAGCCAATATGGCATACACTGGTATTTACATGAAGGCTAATAGATTGATAGATGTACAGTATATAATAGATGGATTAAAAAGTTCTATTGTCTTTCAAATTAACCCCTTACATACTGAAAAGATCAGCTGTGCAGTTTAGTTGGAGAGTCTGATGAATTGTGTCAGATAGAGAGAGCTGTGAAATTCAGAAGTTTTAGTTCAAAAACAGATAAAAGGAGAAGATGACAGAACTGTGAGAGTGAAGGTGTGGAGGAGACCAGATCACTGGGAGATGAGTCAATGAAACAAAGGGAGGAGAACAGTGGTGGAAGACTTATTCAGCAAAACTAGCAGTACAACTAAAATTACTACAATACAAGTCCTGTGTGTAGTCCACTTCACTGCAGTAAAAGTGGGAACCTTCAGATTTACTGTAAGTACAAACTAAAATAATAGTAAGTAAATAAAAAGTGGTGGTCATAATGGTTTATTATTTTAATGATGATTATAAGGGAAAAAATACATATATACAGCGTATATATATATATATATATATATATATATATATATATATATATATATATATATATATATATATATATATACTAAGTTTTACCCTGCGCCAGTTCCGAGATTTATTTACCCTAAGAAGATTTATGAGGCGCGTATGGCCTTTTTCTCCAACATCCTGCATCACACTCCACTGAACAGCATGAAGGGGTAGTGCCTTGCTTAAAGGCACCTCAACAGCTGCTGTTGACAGGGCGGAAAACATGCCATGTTCCACACTAACTCTGCCAAAACGTTGAAAAACTGACTGAAACTTTGTACCGATGTGGACTTCCTGTTAAATAACAACCCCAAATCCAAACATTAAAAAGAAACACAGGGCAATGTACGTGTGTCCTTGTGGAACCCCGCAGGGACACGAAACGGATCTGGTCACTTGGGTTTTGCTGCATGCACACACGCACGCACACACTCACACAAAATAGTAAATAGAGATACTAAAAAGAGGACAACCCTGATGATTTGGGCGTACTCATATCTGCACACGCACACACACACACACACACACACACACACAGTAATTAGAGACACTTAGTGCCATGAACCACAGCAGCTGCTCAGCACACACACCACTAATTGCAGCCCTGCTTGGTATTTTTAGAGTCGCTCCCTCCACAGCAGTATTTTCATCTTGATTTGGACTTTTTGCTTTTTTTTCTAGGTGTGTGTCAGTGGGGCCTTTAATTCTAACCATCTGTGTCGTCCCATTACATATGCGTAGGATCACACACCCATGCTTGTTTGATTCAACTTCCATGAACTACACACATTGATTAGATTAGTTTCAAATAGCATATCTGCGGAGCCTCAGGTGACAAATGCAAAAGCTTTAAGGAAAAATACTGTTGCAGTGGTGGAATGTAACTAAGGACATTCCACAATTACCGTACTAACAGTAAGTACAGTACAGTTTGAGGTACTTGTGTATATGTAATTCCATTTTATGCTACTTTATACTTCTATTCTAACACATTTGGGTGTCAAATATTGCCATTTTTTGTAATTAGGCTATATTTGACAGCTTCAGTTTTCAGTTAGTTTTCAGATTCAGATTATTATTACAAAATACATTTCAACTAATCAATTATGACAATAGACTTTGCTCCCCAGCAAGTAATTAAAAGTACCTCCAGCTTTAACAGCTGCAATATTAAAGTGATAATATATATTAATCTGAAACGGGCATTTCTGCATTATGAATACTTTTACTTGTGGTACTTAATGTACAATTTGATAGTATTAAAAAACTAACTCTTTACTAAAGTAAGATTTTGAATCCAGGGCTTTTACTTACATAACAATATATATTTATTTTTTAAAACGGTATTGCTACTTTAATTTTTTAGGTTGCATGCAAGTTAAATGCAAACACAGTGAGCCTGTAATAATTTTCATGTCCTCCAGGTCTGCGTGATGTGTTCAGCTGCGATTCTGTGTAGAATCAATAAGGTTTTCATGACTAAATAAAAACTCCACCATATGAAAGGAAACCCTGGCGTGTGCTGTGGGTCACTGTTAAAAGCACAAGTCACTTTTGAGTCACCTTTGTTTACAAATTGTGGCTTTTTGGAGGATGAAATGCTGTGTTTATGCTATGTTGACTGATTCATTTAATGGTGTATTTTATTCTCCAAAACCAAAGAGAATTTCCATAAGTAAACCCTTCATTTGATATGAGTTCATTAGAGACCCAGAGCAGATGATGTTTCCCACGGTAAACTGGGTGCAGATCACCATCCCATTCCTGAGGAGCTGGAGGAAGGAAGCCATTGAGAGGAGGATGTTTAACTTTTATGCTCTGACAGATAGGCATCAGTCAGGCTACTGTGTGGTTTGGGTGGAAGCACAAACACTCACACAGGACTTGGGTGGCAATGTTTAACAGTATTATTTATATATTTGGACAAGTGAAAAATATTTCTTTTTATCAAATAATCTGTTGTTGCTTGATTGTCAAACAAACTATCCAAAACCCTAAAATGTTCAATAACAAAAAAAACACAAAATACAAATTCATACATGACAACAAACAGAAATCCTCATATTTAAGAAGCGGTACCAGGTATTTATTAGTTTTATTTTTGCTTGAAAATGTTACAAACAACTAATCGGCCATTAAAATTGTTGCCAAATGTTTTTCTGTTGATGGACTAATTAATCAATCAACTTATAGTATAAGCTCTGTACAAAGTATTGCCGAATAATATCCAATTAGGTATAGACCACATCACTCAAATTCACTGAATACAGACAATTTAAGCACTATTATGATGTGTTGGAATGTTTGAGACCATAATGTCGTAATCTTTAATTTTTTTCTCCTTTAAGTCATGTTTGTGAGACAGTTTGTATCTTCTCAGTTGACTGGTGAAGAGTCAGAAACCTCTGTAGAATAAAGACCTAAACCAGGGGTCTCCAACCTTTCTTCATCTGAGGGATACTTTAAAATATCAAAAGTGGCCATGAGCTACATGAATCACGTCGCTTAGATTTATTTACATAAAACACTTAAGCTCAGTTCAGCTACTGTTTGTTGAAAATATAATACCCAAAGCTTATGAATAAATCTTAACTTCACATCAAGATTCATGACTATTTTACACTTCTTTAGCCCACATAGTTAGCTGCATCAATGAAAAAAATCCCATCAGAGTAAAATCCCATCAAGAAAAAATGACAACATTACACGTCAATGGCCCACAAAGTTAGCTGCCTCAATTTTAATATTGTGGTGATTTTGTGTCTCAGTTTGTCAACCTATGGAAACCTGCTCATGAACTACTAGTAGCTCTCGAGGTACTTGTTGGAGACCCCTGATCTAAACTGTTCTGGTTATGTTAACTAGTTATATTTTGTCATCAATTCCTATCCATCATCCTTTGAGAGATCTTCTCAGTGCTACTGTGCGCCGCTCAGCCCAGTTTGGCTGCAGCAGCTGCAGAGTGAGGCTGGTAGATTTAGGAATGCTGGGTTGAAATGGAAACCTACCAATATAGTTCAGCCATGCTGACATTGGTTTTAATCCTCTCTGTGGGGGTGAATGTTTGAGGAAAATCGGCAGAGCGGAGAATCTAAAATGGTAGCATTGACATGTCACTGTCAGTGTCGTCAAGTTCACACACGGTGTAATTTCATCTGATTTTCATTTTGTAGTCAAACCACAAAGTAAAAACCTGCTCCGTAACTTAAAACTGATGATTGAAAGTAAGGATAAAAGGATAGTTTAACATTTTGGGAAATGCACTTATTTGATTACTTGCCAAGAGTTTGATGAGAACATTGTAACCACTCTCACGTCTATCCGTTAAACATAAAGTTGCCGCCTGTTAGCTTAGCACAAAGACTTAAAGGGATACTTCACTGATTAGCAATACACTTTGTATCAGTAGAAACCTGGTAGTATTATCAGCTGCTGATGATGCAAAAATTGTCATTTAGCACCATCAGAAGCATTTTTTCCCAGAGGCTATGAACTACAGCCAGCTAGTTCCGCATGTTTTCAACCCACCCATAGGGGGTGGGACCGTCACTAGCCAGTGCAAGTCGAGTGTCAGCCATCATGAGGCTACGCGTCGCTAACAGGCTTTCTCTTTTCAGCAGCAAATGTACAACTGTGTGTATTTAAACTACCGCACATGTGTACCACTGAGATGCATTGGTACAGATCGGAGAATATGCAGGAAACTTTATTACAGACAGAATACGCGACACACAACGCGAGCTTCTCCTGCTACAGAGATCAGCACCTCAGCCAGCGATGTTGCGCAGGTAAGGGGTCGAGGCCAGGAGTGTGAGCTATGTGGAAAGCTAACGCTAGCCGGCCAACTGTCCCATCAGTCCGGCCTGCAAGTGTCCACTACATCCAACTTCAACAAAACTCCCAACGTGAGTTCAGACACAGCTGTGGTTTTGTTTTTATGGAAACATGGCTGAACAACAGCCTTCCAAGCAGATAGAGATGCTGCTCTCTTGCCGGGGAAGACTCATGGAGGTGGGCTGTGTTTACACGGACTGGTGCAGAAATGGGGTGCTCGTATCTTACTAACTGGTCACCGCTGGGGGGGTTTGTGACTGCTAAATCCCGACCATTCTACAGTCCACGCAAATTCACGGCTGTGCTCATACTTGGTGTTAGCTGAACTTTACAGAGCCTATGATGTGTGTGCAATAAATGTAGCCTGTTTCTAATAACACTAATAATAATAATATTATACACTTTATTAATTAATGCTCCAAGGGAAAATTAAAATGTTACACTCTGTTGTTATTACGCGCAGGCCTGAACTACACACACATGCTCAATACCTACACATACACTAATGAAGAGATGTCAGAGTGGGGGGGCTGCCCATGGAAAGCCGCCCCGAGCAGTTGGGGGTTCGGTGCCTTGTTCAAGAGCACCTTGGCAGTGCTCAGGATGTTAACTGGCACCTCTCCAGCTACTGAGCTGGACTGAGCTACTGCCACCACCCCGTTTTCATATGTGTACATATATTTATATATATAGGGCGGTCGTAGCGGCGGGTGGGGTCTGGGTCGCCCTGGCAGACCCAAGATGGACAAGATCTCCTTCTGTATCTCCTTGGATTGGGAGAGGACTTGTAGGGAAGCGAATCAAGTGCATTCTGGGAGTTGTTGTCTTTCATCCACATCTCTGTCTGGAAGGCACCAACTTCTAAAGAATTTTCACATTTCTACTACACATAAATGACCCAATTTAGAAATTATTCCTCTTTCCAGCGGTGAAATATCCCTTTAAGAGAGAAAGAGCTAGCCTAGCTCTTTACAAATGTAACAAAATGTGCCTTACAACACATTTGAAGCTTACTAATTTACACTTGTAGGGTTGAGTTACATAATGGAATATGACTCTAGGGAGTCACTGCATCCAACCATAAAATAGGTGGAAACATAACCCCCCTCTAGCACTACTAGGCTTACCTGTTATTTTTACACAGATGTTTTTACATAGTAATGTTGTAGCCCCTGTTCTGTCTATATGTGCTCCCTATTAACATGTGCTACTTAGCAGTTCTGCACATGCATGGGAGCATTAATTGATAGGGGATTTGGTCTATCAAAATATCCCACCTCTAAATGAAGAAAAAATATATCATAATAGAGTATCAAAATATGCTCCCCATTTTCTTATAGTAGGCTACACATACCAGTTTGAAATTTCAAAATTTATATAAATAGAAAAATAAATAATACTGGGAAAAAAAACACCAAAACACATAAGGTAGCATTTTTCCACAAGGCTGCATTTACGTCAGGTTGGGGTGGAGCTAATTTTAACAACCATACTCTATGTTACAAGTTGGTAGTACAATGGGCTATACAATTTATGATTTTTGGAAACTCATTATATGCATATGTTACTAGTGCAACAATATACAATTATAAAGTAATTAAAGGTTTTCTGTTTAAAATCTTAATCTGAAAAGTAACTAGCAGGCTAACTACAGCGGTCATGTAAAAGCTAATGGAGTGGGCTACTGCTGCAACACTTCCTGTGTGCCCCTTTCTCTCCAAGGATTATCTACCCAATGGCGGGTGTTAAGTAACAGATTACTCACCCAGGTTGACGAAGCTCATCACTGTGTCAGCCTCGCTGACCACCGTGCCCAGAGGTGGTGTGTGTGTGCTGAGGGTGGGCAGGACTGCATGGCTGACCTGAGCCAACCTTTCTGCCCCCCCAAACCTCCCCATCCCGGGTCCGTTTAAAATGATTTCATTCCCTTCATCCTCCCCATCAGCCGACATGGCGTGGTACAGATCCAGCATGAAGAGTGGTGCAGAGGAGGGCGGTCGTAGAGGCGGGTGGGGTCTGGGTCGCCCCGGCAGACCCAAGATGGACAAGATCTCCTTCTGCATCTCTTTCTTCTCGCGGCCGCTGAGCCGTCTGAAGCTGGAATGGACCAGGCCCTCGGCCTGCTGGCTCCACAGGGACAGACCGAGCAGGAGCAGCAGGAGCAGGGTCCTCGGGTGGAGGAGAGGCTGGCGGGGTCTGGTAGTGGATCTGCTCTGGAGGACGCTGCTGCTGCTTTTGCTCATGTGCTCCTGTTTCATTTTGCTGCAAAGACAAGAGGAGCTGTGGGAAACTGCTGGAGTTTCTTCTTCTCTGCTGGCAAATAAAAAAAAATACAACCTCACTAATAGTCAGCTTTATTCTTGCCTTTATTCAGTTTATCTTCCCTCCAGTGTGTCCAGACTGACAACCACAGTGTTTCCTACTCACTCCAGTTTGTCCTCTGGTTTCAGACAGATGCTGATTTATGCCTGGTGTGTTTAGAGGAGAGCTGGCTCTGGACGGGACGTGTTTACCGTCTTAAACTGCCTCTGTTTATCTCTCCCTCCCCCTTTTGCCTTCCTCTCCCTCTTCTACCTTCTCTAATCTTGAAGAAAAAAAGAAGAAAAAACTCCTCACCCCACTGATCCACTTCTCTCTCACCTCTCAGTCGTGCACCAGAAGAAACAGAGATAATGAGAGTGAGGGCATAATTACAAGCTTTTTCAATGTGTTTTGAATACAGACAAACTAGCCCCTGTGGAAGACTGGTCTTCGCTTTGATGTAGTTAACTTGTAGGATGGAAAGCAATTTCAGTGATGAGCAGGTACCCTGGAGATTGGAATGAAATTGGAGAGCTGTGTCATCAGGTTTGCTCCCAATCCTCCATGGCCACACAAGGAAATAAAGTTCACACCTGCAGTGAGTCAATGTTCAAATAGATACCTCCTGAGAATTATCTGCGGTGGAGCAACCACTGCTGGAAGCTTTTATCCAGTCATCCTTGAGTGCTTCATCATCCATTCATGACCCCTCCCCACCCACACATCTCGGGGGTTCCAGATGTCTTTCTTAATCCAATTTATAAAAAACGATACCTCTAGGAAATTGTTTCCTGATGGCAATCCTTTGTAGAGGTTTCTTCTAGTTCTTGTGCACACTAACAGCAGAGCTGTGTAGCAGTGAGAGTGTATCCTGCACATGAAGAGTGTAACAGTTGTTTGTAACCAGGAGGGAGTTTCCCTCCCAGCCTCCGCCTCTCCCCCTCTTTCAAGTCTTTAAACTTCTTTCTCCGGCTTCCATCCCATCATCACCCCTCCCAGTGGTCTCTTTGGGAGACCTCATCTCTCTTTCTCCTTCTTACCTCCACCCGTCTATCTTTTCATCTTCTCATGACTGCTTCCTTTCATAGCTACTCAACGTTGAGTCTCAGGCAGCGTGGTGGGAAGTGCGCCAAGTGGCCTGATGCCTTGTTTAATAGCAGCAATTCTCCACTTACATAACAGATTTAAAATGGATTTAATTTATCTGTGTGTGGTGCACCAAATCAAAAGGTAGTAAAAAGTATTCAGACAAGGTTTTTATTTTATTTCTTTTACAAGAAAGGTTACTACCAATGAGCTGATAAAATACTTTAAAACTTAATTTGTTTTACTTTTCACCCACTCATTTTATTTTCAACTCCTTATTTTCCCTGACAGGACTGTGTGGCCTCGCCAAAGCCAACTTCTTTTATAAAAATACACTATCCAGCGTAAACATAATGTTAATCATCTATACTTTACCATGGCCATTGTATTACTGTGTACATTTTGTAACAGTAGAAGTTACATATAATGAGCATTTTAGCAGGCAAGCTAACGCCAACTACTTAAAAGTAGCCTATAGTATTTTACTTTTTGGACACTGTGCACGATCATTAAATCTACAAAAGGTTAAAGTTGACATAAATTCCAAACAGACATGAAGATTTGGATAAGTTCCAAGCATCACTTCATTCAGTTAATTTCAGATGCATAGGGGTATTCAGTTGGTTGGCAACTGCAACCTCATCACTAGATGCCACTAATCCTACACACTGCTGCTTTAAGCAAAAGAGCTGATCACTTCTTCCTCTACAATACACAGACAGTATGAGAATCTCAAACATAATTGTCATTCGGAAACTCAGTTTTACCTCCACAGATAGTTGGCCTCCAGCTTACATGAAACACTTCGGGCAACCTTTGAATACTTCTACTCTGAAATGGCAGGTTTTGCGTACACTGTTTAACACCATTTCCTGTTGAGACGTTCATTAGTTTACCTAACTTGCCCTTCAGCAAACACACTATGTGCATGTGTGTGTGTTTAAACCAAAAGACTTTGGAGGGAAGAAATGACTAAAATATAGTAGTGAGGTTCAGCCCTGTGCCAGCCCGTGTTTGTGTACTCTTTTCTTCAAAGCGGCTTGGTACTTGTGGTCATGAATTTGAAAGGCATGAATAACACTGACCGAACCAAACTGACCGCGGTTCATTTTGTCCTGGCCGAAAGGGCGAGTCCCAAATGCGAGGAATTAACGCTCTGCCCATTTTGTTTTTCTTCCCACTGCACGTCTGCAACTTTAGGAGGTTTTGTCTGATAATGGTCAGAGGAGTAAGAGAAACTGAAGAAGAGCTGGTGCTGGGACAGAGATGGAGTGAGGTAATGAGTGACAAAGAGGGAATGAAGGGAACTGAGTACCCTTAAAACCATATAAACCCAAGTGAAAATGAAAAATGGCATTCCTGAGAGACAGAAGTGGTGGAACAAAGCGAGGGCTGTCATCAGAGAGGGAAGTCTGGGATGACAGATGGACTACAGGGAGGATGGCGTAGATGGACTGAGACTGGACAGAAAATGAAGAGTGTGTACACACAGCTGCAGATAGATCATCTCCAAATAAACAGGACTAAGTTATTTTCAGAGCTTGAGGGGAAATAGACATTAGTAATTTCAAATTATTTAAATTACTTTCAACCACCTGCATCATGTCCCCTGTATGTAACCCTTGTGTGGTGTGTGTGTTCATGTTTTTGTTACACAGCCAATGTTGCCGGGTCTGGTGGACCCAATACATGACTTGGCTTTTACATCAATACAGCCATAACATTGTTTGCAAAAATACATAATAGATGTTTACTAACTCAATTACCAATGATATATACATCATTTATGGTTCATACTTGCCATTTACCCCTGTGAGATCCCATTAATCATTTTCATTTTTTGTGAGAAATCAAGAAAATTCAACTGTGTGCAGTCATTAAAATAAGTATTTTTTTATGTTCTTCACATAAAATGACCCAAGGTCAATGAGTTTGAGTTAGAAGAAATAGTAAATAGTATCATTTTTCTTTTAGCAAACATTGAAAATGGGTCCCACAGACCCGAACACCACATAAGGGTTAAGTGAAGTTCCAATGGGATATCCTTATCTGTTACAGGATAATTATCTATAAATGTCCGGTCACTGAGACTGCGGTCTGTCGTTGGGCATCATTGACTTTAGGCTGTAAACAAAATGACATCAATTTAGCTCATTCCAATCAAATAAAAAATCATTAAAATCATACAAATGGGACCAAGAATAAATATGTACATAAAAGATTATTACCATGTCATGTCAGGCAGCGAAGCATGGACACATAGCCTAATTGCAAAATTAGGCTATTCACCTATGCTGAAAACTATCACACCAAGACAAAAAACATGATTTTAATAATAAAAAACATACAAATATAAAGTACCCTGAAAAACTACACACAAACTTTTAAAAAATCTACTAAAAATTGAAATACTTACACTACCGCTACTATATAAAAAGCCACATTGGGGCTGTAAATCACACACTTAAATAATAAAAAATAATCTTACAATGAAGAAATCCGATAGACAAAACAGCCAGCCCACATTCTCTATGGATAACCTATGGCTATCAACTAAACTAACAACTATGTTCTCAATTAATCAATTCATTATTTAGTTTATAAAATGTCTAAAATTCGGAAAAAAACAATATTTATTCAATCATAGAGGATGAAGACAATCAACATGTTAACTTTTGAAGTTTCTGGTAATTGACCAATGGACTGACTAACCATTTCAGCTCTAATAGTGCCCCCCCATGTACATACACACACACACACACACACACACACACATACACACACACACACACATGTCCACACACAATCACAGACATTTTCATTCATGCACAAATGCATAAGGAAAAATTCAAAAAGAGACAGTTTTACTGCAAGCATATTTTTTTAATACAAAAACAGAACAAAAAAATTGTTTATAATTTTAGTTTTTTGTTTTCTTTTACACCATTGACTCCTCGTCGTCACACTGAGAGTAGCACAGCATCAAAAGGTGGAGGACTCGTCTCCTGCGCCCCGAATCCCCCTCCCCTCAGAGACAATAAATAAATAAAAATCACCTTAAGATGTTTTCTTTCTTACTGTAATTTCATTAGTTCTTCATAAAGTTCATCTCTTACACTGAGATAACACAGAGACAACTCAGCACGTCAATGACAGACATTTGAAAAAGCGCCTATTAGAAGAGATGTTGGGGAGGGACATGAGGGAAGAACCCTGCTCTCATTGGTCCGCTCTGCCCAGGTCTCTTGTCATTCATAATTGTATTTCTCTCGCCACATGAAGGGCAAACCCCTTTGGTCATGGTCTGGGAATTGTAGTCATTAGCAAAAAAGAAAAATTAACAAACAAGGCTGCCACTAGAATCAGAACATTAATGTTACAATGAAGTCAAAACACACACAAATAATGTCAAAGAGCGGAGCGGACATTTCCTTGGTACAAAACAAAAAAACAAAAACCTGTTTCTTTAACCATAATACTAAATCACTTTCCGCCAATAGTGATATGACATGAAACTGAAAAATAAATAGATTTTTCTTTCAAGTTAGTTAACAATAGTACAACTGGATTATAAATTAACCAGAAAACACTAAGAAGAAAACAAAGAAATGACATTCACAAATTAAAATTTTTGCATTCAGTGAATCAAGTCAATGACCTCTATCATTTCCTGTAACAATGACACACATTATACACACCACCGTGTGTGTGTGTGTGTGTGTGCTGCTGGGCTGCTAAGGGCAACGCAGCGTAGACATTAAGGTGGAACTGCACAGAAAGAGACAATAAGTGCATGCTGGTTGTCAAACTCGGTCAATAACTAATCGGGTTAGGTTACACGTTGTACGTTGTCAGTAATGTGATGTAAGTTGACTGTTACCATAAAAATAGTCCTTTCTATTGCCAGTTTGTGTTATTTGTGTGTTGGATTGTTATGCCGGCATTTGACAAAACCATACCGCCCATTGCTGAAATGCACACATAAGGCTGATCTCAAAGTTCCAGCGGTCAGGAGGAGTCTGCTCTGCGGTGTTTGAGTGTGTGAGTGTTTGCCCTCAGCTGCAGCAGCACCACCACTGCTACCATCACCACCACCGACCCTCTGAGTCTGAGGTTAGCCGGTGTGTGTGTGTGTGTGTGTGTGTGTTTGTTGGACAGTGCGTCCCGCCTGAGCTCTCCACACATTGTGTCTGCTTGTGTAGATCTGCTGAGGTGACGGTTTTTCTCACCAGCCCGTCCGGAGGAAGGGACTTGGCAGTCGTTGCATATTTTCTTTTTAAACTCATCGTTGAGGCATCTGGCCCACAAGCCAAAATAATGACCCACAATCCTTTTTTTTCCTGAATGTCATTTGGGCTTTTGTTTTGTTTTTGGCGCTGTGGTGGTGGTGTGTCCCACTCCCTACCCCGCCTCTGTGTGTCCGTGTGGTATAAAGCAGTTTAAAGACTTTCTTTCTCTGACAGAAGTGTATAAGTAAGGCAGCATCACGTCAGGTCAGTTGGTTCCACACGGGTGGGGAACTTTTGAAAAATAAAGCAATAGACTGGAAGGCAAAATTGGGTCGCTTCTTAAAAGGGAAAAGTTAGTCTCGACCCCACAGATGCTGGCCTAGAACCACCAGACCAGAACTCTACTCGTCTTGTGCATGTTTTCAGTCCGTTTATGAGACCGGGGAAAGAATGAGAAGGAGATTCACTCATCCTATCCATCTCTTTCTCTCCCCTTGGAAATGTCAGTCGTAGTGCACAAACTCTGCAGAAGCCCTGTTAGACTTAGATTAGACTTTAAATTTAAGAACTGGTACACCCAAAATGCCCAATGATAGCAGTCCACCCTCTGTGAAACGGAGGAATATTGGTTCTGCTCCAGTTTTCCTGAGGCTGGTGTTATTTCTTCCCAGCACCTGGAGTCTTTGGGCTGGGGGTCTTTTTGGAGATTGTGGGAATCTTGGAGGGTTTGGCCCCGGTACCGGGCCGGCGTGGGGTGTCCGAGGCGTCGGAGCAGACGGAACGGGCATCCTGCAGCTCTGATGCGTCTGAGGCATCGCTTCCACGGCGACTGCTGGCTCTGCTGCCCGCCCGGCTGCCGGCTCGGCTGGTCGGCCCGCTGGCTGTGGATGTCCCTCGCTTCGGATCTAGCAGGAAGACGGCGAAAAGAGATTAAAAGTGCAAAGAATGTGCAAACTATGTCTTGGTTTTGTCAAAAGCTAAGCATTCGTTTATAATGAATGACATGGTTTACAGTTATTGCAGCATCATTTTTATTGTAACAAACCAGTGACATATCTCAACATCTACTCCATAGACTGGCACATCATTTTATATAGACTTGTTCAAGAGCTGTGCCACAACGCCATGAGGTTAACATTTGTGACTTTAAATGAAATGTCTTTACAACTATTGGACCAGAGGCCATGGACAGAGCAGCTAGTCTGACATTCAGTCAACATAAAAGGAGTTTACAGTACAAATGGGACGGTCGTCTCACCAGTTCGTGATGGTTTGCTGGCATGTGGCGCTCCTCCGTTCTCTCCGGTTAGGGAGCCTCGGCTCGAGTGGAATGTCGGCCTCTTTAGTTTGGACCCCGATGTCGCGCCCTGCAGGAGAACACAGGACACATCAGCTGAGCATAACTGACCCTGGAGGTCACGTGACACACTAGTAATGCAAACATGGCATCATGATATTACTCCACAACAAACCAACAGCACATCACATATACATGGACACAACAAATGAAACCTATAGAAACACAAAGGCATCCATGCAAGTTCTACAAATATCCCTGCGAAAGGTGTTATGTTCTATATAAAAGAGAGTAAAGCATTGATATAGAGCTGCAACTGATTATTTTGTATTATTGATTAATCTGCTGGTTATTTTCTTGATTAATCATTCATTCTATAAAAAGTGAAAACATTTTAAACCCAAACATATTCAGTTTACTCCACATAAAACAACAACCAGCAGCAAATCAAATCAAATGTGCAGATGATTATTCTGTGCAGGTTCACCCCTTCTGTCACATTGTCATTTACAATGTTTTTATAAAAATCCAAGTTACAGCTGTTTCAAATGACTTCATTGGTTATAAAACCAAACATTTTCGGCAAATTAATTTTTTGGTCAATCAATCAAAAAACAAATCACTTCATCAGCTAATTGCCACAACTCTACATTAAACAGGTAATAAGACTGCGGCGATAAAATCTGAAAAACAAAATCATGTTTTACAATTGAAAAATGTCATCTTCAGTCATCTTCAGGTTTTAGCTCGACCACATCAGGTTTATTCTCAAAGGTCGGAACATTTTTACAACCCTTAGGAGATGATGTAATCTTTATCTCAAACATGGAAACCAATGAAACCGCAGGCTCAAAGTTTTCCCATTACAGCACGGTGGTGTGTGGGAACCCGGGAGTGTGCGTTAGTGCTTTAGCGCGTTCAGTGGGGGTGGGGCTGGGTGGGACAGGTGGGTGGGTGGGTGGGTGGTTTAGGTGGGTGGGGTGAGTGTGTTACCTCGTGCCCAGGAGTGGTGTGGCTTTGACCGAGATCTGGGCAGCAGTGGCACTTGGCTGGCGTTGGAGTTTTACTGTGTGCCAGCCAGGGCTTGGCATAGTCACGCGAGTGAGTATTGGAGGACTGAAGGGAGGAAGGGAAGGGAGAAAGGAAGGAAGGAAGGAAAGAGGAATGATGGATGTATGGAAGGAAGGGTAGAGAAGAGCAAAGCAGCAAAAGAAAGAAGCAAATGAAGGTGGGAGGGAGTTATGGAGGGTTGGGGAGCAGCGGTTGGATAGCGAGGAAGTGCAGCGCAGTGTATTTTTGTGTAAAGCAGATGATTTTAATTTTCATTTGTTTGTTTTGTTTTTTAAACAGAGAACCCAACAATGCAGGAAGGACATTTTTGAAGGCAGGTTAGAAGGAATGGCAGGAACGAGGGGAAAAGGCACAAAGATGAAAGACAAAACAAAGAAACAAGAAAAAAAAAAAAGAATTCACAGTTAAGGATGTGGTGATTTTGACAAGAGGAGGATGACAACAACAACTGAACAATGTATAACATAAACCCATAAAAACACACAAACACACATTCAAAATGCATTAAATCCGTCTCTCTCTCTCTCATAAACAAACATCACAGTGCTGTTGCATCACTTACATCACATGGAGACAACAACACTAATGACTACATGTAGTCTGGTTGACATGCCTATGAGTGTTTTTTTTTGCCTTTACAGCCTTGACCCACAACGGAAGATGTGTGCGTCAGACAGAGAAGGTTGTTCCTCGTCTCTTTTTTTAGTCCCCTTAAATGCAACTAAATGAGGAATTTAATAAATGATGGAAGAGTTTCAAGTGATCTTTAATTTATCCGGTCTTATTTTATTTTAATCTGCACAATCATGTTTGTCTCAGTGTTAAATAATGCCGTGTACAGTGTCCTGTGTCATTTTCTTGACTTTGTTGAATTTGTCTTTAACCATTTTGTCTTCTGTGTTTTATCTCAGTGGGAACAAAAGTTTAACTGGTATAGAATTCAAGATTAATTTAAAACCTGAGTTAGTTATCCTTTATCTTATTGAAGACACTGAAGGTTGGTGTTCTGTAAAACTGATATGACTCATAACATACTACCATTCCTGTTCTGCCTTGCAGTGTAATGAGTGGACCTGAAGCAAAGAAACCTTTCATTGTATGTAGAAAATAATTAAACCTAATATAACTGGATTTCAGACACCGTTGTAGGTCGATAAAATTAGCTCCTGCCTCAACTCTAAAATGTGTTCAGATTGATGTCAGCTCTTACCCTGGACGATGCAGAGGCTGTCGGTGTGGCGGGGGTGGAGGGAGCAGAGGGGAGGGAGGCGCCGCTGTGGGAGGCCGAGGAGGAGGAGCGGGTGGGCGAGGCGTTGCGGGAGCCCGGTTTGGAGCATCGACCTCGGGAGCGGAAGGCGGCCAGACCCTGAGACACTCCTTCAGGAAGGATGAACTTCTCCCTCAGCTCCAGGTTGGTGCGGCCACGAGCTGAAGAGAAACAGAGAGAGAAAAGACAAATGAGTTGGTTTGTTTGTGTCGGCTCACATTTTCCCTCTGGCAGGGGGCATCGAGGCAGCGAGCAGAGTGAGGGAGAGAGTCAGTGCTTCCTTGGCTACAGATATGAGTCAGTGCATGTTTCATATGAGAGTGCACGTGAGCAGGGGCGGTGTCTGGAGGGGTGCGTTGAGGGGTTCAGGGAGTCTTAAGTGCACTTTGGTTGAGTTGTTTTTAAGGGGAGAAGTGAGTGAGTGTGTTTGGTTTGAGTGCAAAAGAAGGAGTAAATTAATTAATTTGATACGCAACGAAAGTCAGCAAGTCACCCACGTTTGTGGACATGTTTTGGAGACACACCGTCATCGCTGCAGACAAATTTATCAACCAACTCCAATCAACAGCTCATAGTTCTCTTTTTACATATTTTCTTGTTCATAGCCAGAGAAAACATTTTCGCCACTACAGAGATTATTTTCTCAAAAACTGAGAACTAATAAACTGCTCACAGATTATATATTTAAAGGAATAGTTCAACATTTTTGAAAAATATGCTCATTGGTTTTCCTCCCGAGAATTAAAGCTAACCAAAAGGTCATCATCGCAGCTGGCCAAAAATAGCCCTGCACATATTCCATAGTACGTACACAATTGGTGTACGGAGGGCAGATGGAATGTCGCTTTTTCTCTAGAAGTAAAAAAAAATTCAAAATCTCAATGACATCCTCTCAACAATGTCATTTGACTCACCTTTTTAAGATAAGGATGATATATATATATATATATATATATATTTTAATAACCTAATGTAATTCTGATTTATTTTTTAGTTTTTAATCAACAGAGACATATTACTTTACGATGGCCTAAGTACCCGCGTTAGTACTTTTTTTTTTATGGGTGTTGTAGTTTTTCTGTGCTCATTGAGTAATCGTTTATTTTATCAACCTTTCAAAGGTTTTCTTTTCCGATAAAAAGTGCTGTCGTGGAAGCCAGTTTGTCTTAAGACTACGGAAAAGTAACTCCAGAAACACGCTTAGTTTTTTCAGAAAGGCCTATGACGGAAATGCTAAATGAGAGAGTCACAGGAGCTAGTGGAATAGCGGCTAGCCCAGACGTGATGTCAGGATGTTGGCTCTCCCAAAAAGTTGAACCATTCCTTTAAGCAACTGCAAGTGTCTCCAATTTTGTGAAAAATGTTGCACACACTTTCATTGCGTATTTGCTTAAAATATTTGAGGTTGGTGGGAGCGAAAAGCAAAGCCTCTCTTCTCTCATATTTCAACAAGCTCTTTGAAATCATTTTCACAACTTGCAAAAGGAGCATCTAAGCTGCTGTGAATACACAGTATGTGTATAAATATATGTGGAGGTCATGCCTGGTTTATGCTTAACAGGAGAGAGCCCAGAGATTCAGGGTTTTACCCTTCTTCAAAAGACACTCAGCAGCATTCTTGTACAAAAAGTAGTGCAGCAGCCCCGGCAGACAACAACAAGCCTGGAGAAGCCAGCCACAGAGAGAGAGAGAGAGAGAGAGAGAGAGAGAGAGAGAGAGAGAGAGAGAGAGAGAGAGAGAGAGTTGAAAAAGGAACAAGAAATAAAGAGACAGGATAGACCGATTCAGAGTGGATGGAAGAGAAACAAAATGCAAGTGAAAAATAGTGTAAAATGAATCAAAAAAGAAGAGAAAGAGGGAGGAGAAGAAGGCTACAGCTAGCCATAGCAGCAGTGCAACTCTTAGCCTCACGGCCATCGTCCCTAGCAACCCAACAGCAAGGCCGGTCAATTAAACGGGTGCACCCTGCAATTACGTCCCCCCTCAACACCAGCCAGCCAGGTGCACCCTGTAATTGTGTCTCCCACCAACCAGCCATCACATTTAAAGGAGCCGTGTTGGAAGGCAGCGTTATTAGAAACCCAGGCTGGCCACGCCCAGGTCTTAGACACTCACTGTCTCTGTGAAGCATATATAAGAAATTTTACTTTTTTACAGAAAAAAGAAGATACAGTATAGGTAAAGTAGTGTTCATTGTAACATGACAACATGACTATTTAAACTATTTAGTTCTCAAATTTTATTTGTTATGTCTTATTTTCTGCTGAGCATCTCCAGTTTCTTTAATTGTAAAATTCAACCAACTTTAATTAATAAATTCTACAAATTGAATAAAAATATATGGACCAGGGGTTGGCCAAATCCTGCTTTGTTGTGAGTGAGGAAAGCATGGAGCACATGTGGCACACAGAAAAGACTTACATCAATGCCTCAACACACACACACACACACACACACACACACACACACACACACACACACACACACACACACACACACACACACACACACACACACACACACACACACACACACACACACACACACACACACACACACACACACAGACACCGCTTGTTAAAGATGGAGACTGACAGCTGGACGGACGGGTGGATGGAGAGTGAAAGAGATGGAGTGACAGAGGAGCAGAGAGAGAGAGAGGAAGTGTAGATACCTCGGCAGCAGAAATAGCCAGGAGTGACTGTCACTAAGAGACACAAGAGACAATGTGAAATAACAGCAAGCTCATGGTGGAATGAAGAGAGTCTCGCACACATTAAGATATCAATTCTTGGAAACACACCCATGCACACATTCACACATACACACAGACTGCTTTTGAGTTGAGACTGTCAAAAATCACTCCATTGACACACTCACACAGATCATACACGCAAACAGCCAACCAATGGGGGTCCGGACGAGTGTCAGTGACCCCTGAAAAGTGTTTTAAAAAACAAGTCAGGATTGCATGAACGGCAACAGCCGGGAGAGGGGAGGTCAGGAGAGAGGAAAAGCAGAACAGTGGGGAGACATCACGTTAGTCTGGTGATCACAGTCAGCAAGGCACAGCAACAAGGCCAAACCAACAAACCAAAGAAGAAGAAGAAGAAGAAGAAGAGGAAAAGATGAGGATAATTGGAGAGAAAACAAGAAAAAAGCAACAGATAGGAAGAAAAGAGAGTCCAGGAGAGATAGAAAAAGAGAGTTAGCAAAACAGACGGGGCGGAGAAAAGACAGGCAGTTAGGAGAGAGTGAAAGCGTTACAGACAGATAGAGGAGAAGTCCAACCTATACGAGATGAGATGGAGCTACTGGAATCGGAGCGGAGAATCTTAAGTCCTGGATGTTGCACTGGGGAAAGAGAAAAAAGGAGGGAGAGAGGGAGGAAGAGAGAGGGAGAAGAAGAGAACTGAGGACCATGCACCATGCAATACTACTGTTTTATTACTACTATAAGACAGGAGAGAGGCAGAGGAGAGAGAAAGAATTGGCCGTGCAACTACAGAAATCAAACATGTGAACTCATTGAGGACGGGCTCAGAGAGATTTCAGAAATAAGAGATGGAGAGAGAAACAAAGACACCAAATGTAGACAGCACTTGAAGAAAACACTGGAGAGAGAAAGTGAGAGGGGGCCGCGATTCACTGCATCACCTGCTGACAGAAAACTTGACAAAAGTCAGTTTCATCAGTGTGTTTCCCTTCCGCTGACTCCACTGATCTGTACGTTGTCACTTACTTATTTTTGGTGGTGTAAATATGTCAAGAGCTCAGTGCAGGGGGCACCTTCGGAGGTGTGTTTGCTTTTGTAAAGAGTAAAACGAGGGTGTGTGTGTGTGTTTGTGTTAGGGCTGGAGCCCTGACAATATTACTTGATGTCTGACAGATATCCACCTTCCACATCGTAGCCCATACATTTCAATTACAATTGCTCTCGGCATGCATACATTACAAATGTTTATTATTTATCTGGCTTGTGCATTTCAAGGCCCATGGAGCTAAATCTCAAGTTAGTGACTCCCTGGCTTTTCCAGATGTGTTACTTTTTATTGGACTTGATGGCTCAGATGTGTGTGTTTGTCACACACAGTTTAAAAAAAGTTTTACAATTCTTTTTTATTGCAATGGAAAAAATTATTTAAAATGTTATCCTAATATCTAATCAAAAAAAGACATAGATCAAAAATGTAAAAAAATAAACTAAAATCTTCTGCCACAAAAATCCATTACCAGTCTGACTTTAATAAATGCATGTGAATTAAAGACAGTGAGACAGAGGAGAAAGAAGGGGTGTGTGTGTGTGTGTGTGTGTGTGTGTGTGTGTGTGTGTGTGTGTGTGTGTGTGTGTGAGTGTGTTAGTGAGTGAGTGAGTGTGTGTGTGTGCGTGCGTGCGCGTTGTGTGTAAACATCACTCACCTCTGCATGGATCATTTTTGACCAGGAACTCGTCCAGAGCCATCCAACCACCTCCGACCCTCACCATCACCGTGCTGCGCAGAATCCTCACCAGACGCAGCTGCTGAGAGTCACCGAACTGAGTGGATCAGAACATAAAGCAGGAAGGGACGAAGAGAAATGAGCAGAAAAGAGGGCAAGGGATAAGTGGACGGAGTAAAAAAACCAAAGAGAGGACGAGGGAGAAGTGGAAAAAGTAGAACGAAGAGAAAGAAGGGGAGAAGGGGAAAGAGAAAACCAGAAAAAGGAGACAAAATCAGTGAGTCAAATAATAGTTGATATATTGATTGATGTTTTGAAGTTTTAGTTGAATCACAGCATCACACTAAGCAGCCCATGTACCAAATCTGAACAGGCAATCTGTTGTACTTCATGCAATGACTCAAAAAACATGCATGAAAGAATTAAAGAGTCAATCTGATGATTCTCAGCCTGGTTCGCCCAGCCACCCAAATATAAGCATTACCATTTACTGTAGAAAACACAAGCATGTTTGTAATTAGTCTAAAACTATTGTTCAAACTGCTGAGCAAAGCAGAACTCCAAAGCAATCCCAGCACAGAAGAAGTATTCTGGATCTCTCTCCAAGCAGTTTGATTTGCTTCCCAGCTTCAGTCCACAGCACACTATATATCAGCTAACCACTAATTACCACTTCAGCCATGTCACTGTCGCCTGCTTCACATTGTGCAATTTGTCACTCTCAACACCAAACAAATCACAGCGGGAACATAACTGGACGGTGAAACCTGCTTACACATTGCAAAGCCACATGGAGTGCTTCCTCTCTTTTAAATCATTTTTTAATATGAAAGCGTGTGAAAGCAGAAAGGACAACACTCCATTGGTGGGGGAATACAGGAAGCAGATTTCACACATCCAATCACAGCAGCGGGAGCGTCACTTTACCTGGTTTCCGAGGAAGAACTACAATAAAATCCAGTAGACACGGAGCACAGGAACACAAGGAGAAAGAAACAGAGCAGGAGTGAAACAACATGTACTGATAACTGAAGTTTGTAATGTATGAATGGATACAATGGATGTGTGTTCAAGATCTTCTAAAAAAAAAATTACATTTCAGTGTGTATTTCTGTTACTTGAGCTCAGAATTAGTCGTGTAAGCGAAAAAGATTGCAGCGGACATGAATGCCTTTGGATGTTATGAAAGTGCTTTATAAACTAACTGCCAGTCGATGACGGTAATATGGAGGTAAAGACAGTGGCAGTGGAGAAAAGTGAAGCCAGAAAAGACAGACAACCAACGTGACAACTACATATTGGTGTGGTATTAGTATCCCCAGTGTCCTGCAGTCAGACGCCGGATATCATTACCCAGTGGATAATGATGGAGTGGACACACATACTGTAGTAGTGGTAGTGATGGGCGAGCCTGGAAGTGTGCTGCTGAAAACTATCAACAACCACTGTAAAATACTGCATAGATACACAAAACCTGCTGGGAGAACCATTTAAAGCACTGTAGTTACAACAGGTTTTAAACAACTTTCATATTCCTAAAAAATAAAACCTGAATGTATTCGACGATGCCAACAAAGTGTTAACATCAAAATGTGTTTTATATACAGTATATTGTATATTATGTATGTAAATCAGATAATTGAACCAGTTTTGCATTGTGGTTTGATTATTCCACAGGTTTAGTAACAAATCAACCTGTCAGAAATGAGATTTTCCTTAGTTAAAATA
Organism: Etheostoma cragini; assembly: GCF_013103735.1. Classification (NCBI taxonomy): domain Eukaryota; kingdom Metazoa; phylum Chordata; class Actinopteri; order Perciformes; family Percidae; genus Etheostoma; species Etheostoma cragini. The sequence goes on along the minus strand of NC_048420.1, from coordinate 20,869,029 downwards.
AATACAAATGTCACTTTCCAACTTTCACTCATAATAATGAACTGTGGTCACTGCCATTATTTAACTTTATTTATTAAAATGGCAGTGAAGAAAAGTTAAACAAATAGCTGAATATGAGCATCAAATTACCTCAGAGTTTATTTTGTGTAACAAGTTTTAGTTAAGCTGGACTAAATCGTCTTTAAACTGGCTTGGTTTGAACATCCTTGACAGCAGTGCCAGGAAATGAGCCAAAGCTCTGTCTCTGACATACCCAGCAGCCCGGTTGTGTGTCTATGCAGTTGCGTTAACAGGGTTTTGTTAATGTTAAAGAAGGCTCAGGTGACAATCCTTGAGGGCTGTGAGATGTTATTGACACATTATACATCAATGTTATCATGACATGTTATATGTTAAGATCCCCCACGGGATCGTGATGTGAGATAAAAACACAAGAGAAACTGCTGTGAAGTTATGTTGAGAAGTTAATGGTTGCCTGTTGGACAAGTGAAGACAAAGCCAGTAAATAATAAACTGTCCATTAATCAGAACTGGGTCCAAACAGTGTTTGCAAAGTAACTCTTAATCATAGCATACAAGTGTATTCTTCTTACAGGTAAAGCATAACTATGGACTTAATAGTAACTTGATAAAGAATTCAATCAGGCTCTGGACTTTATTTTATTTTTTGAAACAGCACATGTAGGTCATGTGCTGTTGACTTGAGTGTCCATTGCAGCTACCTAAAACTAAGTTGACCGACCTGTTGTTCCTGTCTGCTAGTCTAAGAATGAAGTTCATCTGCAAATCCCCTTTGACCCAGGTCTCTTAACATTTAACAATCAATGAAATACAATGAACATTAACAATTTATCTTTTACAGTATCTTAAGTATACATTACAGTTTGGAACACATTCTCTAAATAATATTAAACTGAACCAAAGACTTAGCTGAACTTACCCGGTATTTGTTCTCTCCTATCTGCTCCACTTGGAACCTCTTGGCACATTTACACTGGGCCACCTGCCGAGTCACCTGCACAACAACAAACAACATGTCAGTGAATGCATTAAGACTACTTACCATGCACTGGGCCGTTACTGGGCTTGTCCAATGGCTGACTGGTTCTACTGTAGCTGGTAGCTCACTGTTCTTTGCCCCAATAACGCACCATACACATCTTCACATTGGCATAACTTATTTCCATGTATTTTGGTGGTGGAGATGGCGCAGTGGATATGACACATGCCTTTGGTGTGGGATATCTGGGTTTTATTTCTACTGCGATACATCAAACAATGTGTCCCTGAGCAAGACACTTAACACATAGTTCCTCCAGAGTCGTGCAACCTCTGACATATATATCAATTGTAAATTGCGTTGGATTAAAACGTAACTTCTAAAATATCTCTTACCTCATCCTCTATCTTATCAGCGTCAGTGGTAGGTCTGTAGGCGTCCTTGTTGGGGTGCAGAGCAGCAACAAACTCGTAGTAATCAATGTAACCGTCTCCGTCTCTGTCAAAGATGTCTGCCACTGCTGTCATCTCCAGCTTACTGGTGGGAAACTCTGCACAGACACAACAGGAATTCATATAAATTTAAGTTCAAGAATCAGAGAGAATGCAATGAAATGTATTTTGCCCTGGCCCTCTCTTTTCATACAAACTATAAATATAATATAATAAATTGACCTGAATAAAGGTGTGCAATCTAATATGCTGTAGCGACCTAGAAACTATATCAGCCATAAGAGAAATAGAAAAATAAAAACATCATATTATGTCTTTATCACTGTCTAAACAAATTGAACCCCAACCAAACATATCGTTAGATAACCTACTTGATGCCAGGATGCCATCAATAAACTCCTGGCGAGTGATCTTTCCATCTTGGTCCTTGTCGATGCGTCTGAAGAAGTCCATGACGCGAGACTTCTTATGGTTCATCCAGCGCATGTACTTTTTCCTCCACACATCAAAGTCAAAGTTGGCAAACTCTTTGAGCTGAAAATGGACAGATAGTGCTGTGATACTTTTCATGTCTTTGTGACAGAAATATTGTGAGTCTGAGTGTGTAAATAATGTCATCCGGTTAACAGTTACGGTATCTTCAGAAAGTCAAAGCTTTCATTGACCAGGACACTGTCGATACTGGGATTCAACTACACTCACCGGCCACTTTATTAGGTACACCTGTCCAACTGCTCGTTAACACTTAATTTCTAAGCAGCCAATCA
>NC_048420.1:20848740-20866710 GCF_013103735.1 Etheostoma cragini | reverse complement strand
TTGAGGCAGTTCTGAAGGCAAAAGGGGGTCCAACCCGTTACTAGCATGGGGTACCTAATAAAGTGGCCGGTGATTGTAATTACAATAGGTACATATTTTAATGTAGGCCTATTCCCGAAGTTTTGACAAGAAATATACCTCCTCCAGTCTGTCCAGACCATCATTGAGTTTGCGCTGGCGGTCTAGAGCCAGCAGCCAAACTTGCTGCCACCTGGCACAGAGCTGGTTGAGCCGTGGGTTTCCTCCGGAGAGTTGCATGGCTGCGTGCTGCTGCTGCTGCTGTGGCTGGTGTTTGCCTGCGGAGGAAGCAGAAAGTTAACAAGTCTTCTCGGTTATGTTTGACAAACCTTCTGTAGTGAATGCACTCAAGCTATCGTCAAAAAGATTAGGAGATGATAATATTTGTGCATCAAAAGGTAAACACAGGTGACTTACGAGCGCCTCTCCTCTCAGCCAGGCTGCTGGGAGGCTCAGCTGGTTTTCTTTTGTAGGTCTTCGTCACTTTGTCAACATCTGGCTGCTTCCTCGTCATCTCCTCCATAAATATCTGAGAACAACAAACGCTAGCAGTGAGTAAGCAAGCAAAGTTGGACAACACAACTGTTAATGGACAGCACAAACACAGGCAGCTATAAGGGATACATTAAAGACCTAAAACCCCAAACATGTGATGTGCCAGGGAAGCCCACCTGGTGTTCTGTGATGAGTGTTTTGAGTTGAGGGATGTCCTGTGGAAGCGGCTCTGTGTCTTTCTGGACCAATGTGGTCTCAGCAAACTGTAGCCATGACAACAGCTCCTCCAGCAGGTTGGCGTTGTTGAGCACCTCGGTCAGCGCCGTCTCCAGCCGCTGCTCGTGCTGTTTGGCCCACGTCAGCACCTGTAGAGCAAAGGGTGCTCCTTAATATAAAGAATTTCCATCTTGTTTTCATCATGTTATTCGCACATGTCCCTAGTTAAAATATGTCCCTAAGTAAATAAAGGTTAAGAGGAGGTCAATAAAATTGAGGTCTTCCAAAATCTCAAACCCTAAAAGAAAACCTTTAAAGAACAATAGTTAACCTAAGATGTTTTATGTCTGGGAGACAAAAATGGGACAACAGGAAACCTAAGCCCCGCCCTCCCCTCCTTACCTCCTCGAAGCGTGCCCTGATGATGGTTATCCAGTGTTTGATGGTGGTGATGGAGTCCGGGTGACAAACAGTCAGGATGCTCTCTCCCATGCCAGCAGCCTTGTTGACATCCGTCCTCTTGTCCTCCACGGTGCCCATGAAGTCACGATGTGTGTGCAGCAGCGCCTGCAGAGTCTCTGCCTCTTCGGGAAGGACGCCACGGAAACGAAGCGTCTGCTCCGCCTCAGAGAGCCACTCCAGGAGCATCTGTATCGCCGTACGAAACTCCTCCGCCTGATGGTAGAAAATGTAATTGGATAGAAGACAGGGAGAGATCTTTATTAGTGTCATGTGCATTTTTGACAAGCAGGAAATAAAACATTAAATCAATTCTATTTTATTTATAGTTTGAAATCATAACAGCAGTTATCTCAGGACATTTGCAGACAGAGTAGGTCTAGACCCTGCTTTAAAAGAGACACAACAACTCCCCCAAGAACAAGGATGAGCAATCAATTTGAATCAGCAGTGACGCTTCTTCTCTGACCTGTTTGAGGGCCTCCTGGAGGCGGGTTTGCTTTGTGACAGACAGAGCACACACTGTATCCCAGCGGTTGCTGAGCTCCTGAAGCTGAACTTTGACCCACGCGGTGTCATCGCGGCCGGTATCCATTAGGTCCCGAGCTGAGCGCTTCAGAGCCTGAACACTGCTGGTTCTCTTACCCAGCTCTTTTTGGAAAGCCTGCAGGTTTAGACATGAGTACAGTCAGACTTAGAACATTCTGTGATATTATCGTCCTCTCATACTGTACATATTTATTTTCTGAATGTCTTCTCAAACTCATCCCTTTTTTGTTCTTTGAGGGGAATTAGATTGATTTGTATATGATTGTGTGAAATTTTTGTCTTTTATTTTATGTTTTTCCTTTCTTTCCTCTTTGAAAGTAGGTTAACTGTTCAAGATAGAGAAATAAACTAAACTAAGGAGTACAGTTCAGTTTACTCACCTTATGTGAGTCCATGAGGTTGGACACCAGATCCAGATCTCCATTGACAGGCTGGTCTTCAGCCAGCTGGGGCTCTACCCGGTACAACCAGTCCACCAGGGCCTGCAGAGCCTCTGCAAACTGGCCTGAGAACAGCAGAGCCTCCTCCAGTTTGTGTTGTCTGGATGGAGAAGAAAAGACAAGCAGCTGTTATTTATATCCCATACAAACATACCCGTCTGTAATTAATAGTTTGGGGAAAGCCAGTTTCATTTCCCCCCAATTCTCCTCTTTACCTCTCCACGCTCTTTCCACAGACGGTGTCCCACTTGTCGCGGACCTCTCCCACCAGGTGGTCTAGTTTCTGGGTGTCTGCAGGCAGCTGAGCCTTGTCCCTCATGGCCCGCCCAGACCTCACTGTAGTGTCGTAAACCGGTTGCTTCGACCCCAACGCTTTCTGGAACTCCTGGAGAGGCGAGAATGGAAAGGAAATAAAGCTATTTTTTTAGATGAGAAAACAACTTAATCAAATATTTTTAGAAATTTAGAAATACAGTGCGTGCACTACAATTGCATTGCAGTACCTTGTGTTTGGCCAGTTGTACTTTGATCTTGTCCGGCTCGTTGGAGATCTCCAGCTCTGAGTCTAGTCTTTTCTCTGCTTCTTCTAGCCAGTCTGTCAGCTTCCTCCATGCCTCATGGAACTGAAGAAAGAGAGTTTCAGATTGATATTCCACTACATCAGTGTTTGGCAAACTTTTCTCCAGACTTTCAACCTCCAGCTAAATACCTCCTACTCTTAGTTTTCATCTTATTTTTGGTCCAGCCTACTCCCCAATGTCACTTTGCAAACCCCAGTTTGGGTACCAATGCACTACGTACATATTCCCTAGCTGAAAGAAGCCAATATTGATTGAGCTCTTTGCTAAACAATAAAATCAGATATTCTGATAATTTCTGGATTTATGATCATTCAAGTTGCAAGAAGTTACCTTAAAAGTATCAAATTTCACCAAGAACGACTAACAATGAGTTTAATTGCAGAAGCAGTATAACTTTACATTTCACAATTGCTACCAACCAATAGCAGAGACATGAAAGTCTTAAGTTATATTGTCCATGCAGACATTACATTTATTGTAAATCTCAACTAGTTTTAATGTTGGCAGTGCGGTCACAGTGTGCCCTTGGTCCTCATCAGCATTTCATCCCCCTTTAGTATAACCACTTCAGTACCTGTTTGGCACGTTTTCGGGCCTCATCAAGGTGTCGGCCTCGGTCCAGTGACCTCTGGACCAGTTTGTCCCAGCGGGCCTGGACGCTGAGCAGCAGGTTTTTGATAAGAACAACGTCCTGCTTCAGGCTGGCAAAGCGAAGCTGAGAGCCGGCCTTCTCCAGAGCCAGGACCTGCTCTCTGTGGGTGTTCACCTCATTCACAAATACCTGGGCAGATAGACAAGAAAAGTCAAAAATGTAACATCTTAAAAGGTATAGTAAGTAATATTAATGTTGGCAGATGAGTTCAGATATACACAGTCTTTGCAAAGCATCGCTTACCGCACAACTAACTATGTTTCTAATAACTGGAGTATGTTCAGTACCTTGTGCTCATCAATCTGGAAGAGGACAGTGTCCAGCATGAGGCTGGGGGGCTGGGCCATGTTCAGGGTCTGCTCAGCCTGGGTCAGCCAGTTGATGGTGTCCTGCAGGGAGGTCTGGAAACCTGTTGCCAAGGCAACGGCCTCATCCAACTTTGCCTGGAAAAATTAGTTTAAAGTTAAAAACACACCAATAAATCATTGAAAGCCCAAGAGAAAATATAAGTCACTAGGATGGCACAACCAAACATTCTCCTCATGTCAGAGTCTTACCCTGCGGTCTTCCATCTTGGTGTTGAAGCTGGCCCACTTGTTTTGCAGCATTGCCAGGTTCTGCTGGGTCTGGGTGGTACCGGGTCCTGCTTCCTCTCCTCCTCGAGCCAGCAGCATGGACTCCCCTTGATCCAGCAGGCGGTGGTACTGTTCTCCTCGCTGAGTCAGCTGGCTCTGAAGCTCCTGCAGATAGAGACCCCACAAATGTGAATCGATACTCTGGCTAAAAGGTGAGTGACTTGTTGCGTCTCACTGGTTGGTTGAGAACAATGGAACCTATTAAAAGATTCATTGTTGGCATATACCAAATGTCTCTCTGTGTGAATAGAAGTGCATGTGTAAGCTAATACTCTGAGCATCTGCTCCTTGCATCTAACCCTGATTAAATGTGGGATTTTCAAACTTTTTTTCTTGCAAGTTTAATACCAAATGAAGCAGACATGCAAAAGAGACATACATGGCGAAGGTTTACACCTGTATAAAGTTTATGTGTACTGTGGATGATCCTCTGAGCATAGAGATGTAATGTGATTCTCTGTTACCATGTGTTGCTGTAGCTGCTCTCTGGCTGTTTCAGGGAGACCTCCTGTCGGCTTGGCGGCAGACAGCTGGCTCTCCGTCCTTCTCAGCCACTGGAGGAACTCCTCCAACTCGCCATGGAAACCTTCAGCCTACACAGAAACAGGTGGGAGTGAGGGAGAAGCAGATATAAATTAATTATTTTAACTGCTTATTAGGATACCATGAAAATATTGCCAGCAAAACTGCTATTAATAATTCACTACAACTGTTGCTGTTAATACTGCTTTAAATCATAATCCCATTGTATTGGTGTAGCAATACTTCCACCACTACTGCAGCCATGCATACAATATTAAAGCAAAAACTCTCAGTATGACACCTATAAAGTGTTCCAGTTTCCTTTCCTTAAAACAAAGACAGAGTTGCCAGTGTGATTCCACAGGACTAAGACCTACTGAGCAGGAGTCTATCTTTCTAACTCCACTGTACCTGCTGCAGGGCGGCCTCCAATAGCTTCTGCCGCTCCTGGCTCTTGAGCAGGAGGCTCTCCCAGCCCTGGTTGAGCTGATCCAGCTGATCCCTCAGGTGGCTGGCCTCGTCGCCAGGAGATGACTCCAGCAGCTCAGCGCCCGCACCGTTCACATTCTCCACAGTTGCATGATGGGATAAGACATCATTACGCAAAACCTGGGTCAGAGATGAGGGAGAGAGACATTTTTTAATCAGAATTAGATTGGAATGATAAGATGTGAAAAGTAATACATGCAAGAGCTAAACAGACAATTTGGGATGTTAAAATACCATAAGAGGCCAAGATTTATTGTTTGTGACTCTCCAAAGAGAAGAAAAGAAACCACATTAGGGCTTCAGGACATTAATGGGTTTCAGAAGCACAAAGAATCACTGGCCAACAATGTGAAAGTAAATTCAGTTAAAGATTCAAACTCTTTTAACAGCTTTGTTTACAATGTCAGCCAAACTAAAAAGAAGAAGTCACAATAAACGAAGACGTACATGGTGTTTAGCCAGCTCGATTTCAATGGCCTTGGGGTCAGAGCTGACTGGTCGCTGTGTGTCCAGAGTGGTGTGTGTGTGGTTCAGCCAGGCCTGCAGCTCAGACAGGGCATGCTGGAACTGACCCAGGGCCAGCAGGGCAGCCTCAAGCTTGTGCTGTGGTGAAAGAAAAACAGAGGTTTGAGCCTAAAAATAGGAATGCAAATATTTGGACTTTAATGAAAAGCAGCTGTCAAATTCATGCAATCTTCCAAAGACCAACATCGTCAACTCCCATGGGAAACAGAGGGGTGAAAGCAGGAGGTCAGCTACAGAATATTGTCTCCCTGTGGCAGTTTTTGTTTCTGTGTGTTACTCAGTGATGTAGATTCTAACTCTTTAGCCACACTGTTGCCATTTATTTGCTTTATTACCTGTCTGTGGGTGATTTTATCCCCCAAGTTTTCCCAGAGGTGTCGGAGCTCAGTCAGTGGCTCCTGGATCATGTCCCTGTCAGTCTGGTCTGACACCTTCTTTAACAGCAGCTCCCCCTGGTGGCACAGCTTCTCCATGTCAATCTGCTGCTGGTAAACCTCCACCTTGTACTGCTGCTCAGGGTGAATGGAGGGACGAGAGGAGAGAAGAGTAGTGCTTTGTTAGTTCTTGATACATATCTGACCCTAGGTTATCTAAAAATTAAAATAAAACAATTTGAAAAATCTGAGCATTTAGCATCAACTTTATATGGCTTTGTAACATATTACAGCAAATCCAACAATATAAACTTTCCACCAAAGAGAATTATCATTGACCCTGAGGTATTTCACTACTTAAGTTACTAACAAAAAGGGTACAGATCATAAAAGAGATCATGTAAAAACTGATTTTGTGTGTAAAATGTGTTCATGAATGAGTAACTTGTTCAAAATTAAGGAGTAAAAAGATTAGATTAGCTTCTCGCCAACCTTGAGCTCTTCAATCTGCTGTTTGACAGTTCCCAGATCAGTTCCCACAGTCGACATGTCACACAGCTTGATCACTGCGTTGTCCAGGTAGTCAAACATAGACTGGAAATGAAACAGAAAAAATAGTTCACATCAACAGCATCACAGTTACTTCATATTACCATGAAATGTTTTGATTTGAAGTTGGTGCCAAGACAAAACTAAAACACTAGCTCACTTAGGTATGATTTGGCCCAGTTAACTATAGACTAACTATGATGCACAAACCTGCAGTGCGTCCTGATACTGCACAGACGCGGTCATGGCTTCCTCCAGTCTCTCCATCCTCTCTCTCCACGTGCGGTTCAGACCCTCCCAGGCAGCATTCATCTGGGAGGAAGACAGAGGAATTATGTTAGTGGGTCAACATGTAGTACAGCTCTACATATCAAACAAAACATGTTTATCTTTCCAGAAGCAAATATTGGCTTTTATCACAAGAACACGGTATTGATTTATCACCTCATCAATGGTCTTCTTGACTTCAGGTTTCTCGGTTTCTCCACAGGCAAAGATAAGGTCAGCTCCGAGAGTCCTGACAAACTCCAGCTCCTCCCTCAGACCATCAGTCTCTGCCTTAATGGCCTGGTGGAAGGATAGAGAGACATTGTATGGAGAACAGACATTTCTGCCAGAATCTCGTCTAATAGCTCCTCTGTTTCTCTGCCTACTGTTTATCACCATGGACTCCCTCATTTATGGTCCAACATACCTCAGCAGCCTCAATCTGTTGTTTGATGAGTGAGGGGTCCACGCCAGGGTCCTCCAGCTCTTTCACAATATCTTGGGAGTCTCGGAGTGTGCTCAGTAGCGCCGCCACGTCGGCCCAGAACTTCCCGGCCAGGTCCAAGACGTCGTTCAGTTTCCCCTCCCTCTCCTCAGCCCGCTGCCGGATCTCATCCCACAGAGAGCGCAGGCGCAGGAGGCGGGTACGAACAGCTGGAGGGGAGAGCAGTCAGAGTTTACACAGGCTGGTAGAGAGAAGTTGGAGGCATCTCACTGGGCATACTGCAAAAGTGAACTTCTTGGTCAATCTTTGTGTAATATAAAGATGTAATAATGTTCTCTTTGTTTGAATTTTGCCTAGTGTCCAGAACTGGTCAGTCCAGTCTCCCTCTTGGCCCACTCCCACTATTGCTGCACACTGAGGCCTTTCATTTTCATGAAGCGTGAAAGGTTGGAGGATATGAGAGCACAAAGTTATTTGTAGGGCAATATAACAAAGTTGTGTGTGTGTGTGTGTGTGTGTGTGTGTTTTGTGTTGGAAGAATTATGCAGAGCTTTACTGCTGAATCTGTTTTATTTCAGGATTTGACAAAGTCTTGTCGCTGGCTTTGTGCCAGCCAAACAGTGTCTTACTTTTATAACAGAAGCCTGTTACGTGTGCCTCTCTGTTGTGACCCACTCCAATTTCTGATGACTGTTTTGTCTGATTGTGTAATGTTTTGATCCAGGTATAGCCAGTGTTTTCAATTTGAAATGAAAAAGCAACTATCATAGGCACACTCTGAATGTGAACAAGAGTTTGCTGCACTGTTTAGTTATTTTGTTGTTTAGTTGATAGCCATTTCCCCCTTTAACTGCTGGCACGTGTACAGCAGCTCAGCAGTACAAAAACTGTGAATCTAAAAAATGAGTAAAATAAGAAAAGCATACTATTTTTAGTTTAATAACTAAGAATATTCATGTTTGTGTAAAGCCCCTCTTTAACACATGGATGGTTTGTCATTTTGAGTGTCATTCGTCTGTTATTCCCTGTCAGACACATCTCCACCACTCACCCTGAGCAGCAGGATCGTCGTGAGCAGCTCGTCCAATGAGCTCCTCTCCTCGGGCGCAGAGGGCGGAGAAGCTTGGCAGCAGTTTGTCCAGCTCAAGCCCTTGGGCTCGGTGCTCTGCCAGCTGCTCCCTGATCTTCTCCACCTCCGCGGCCACCGGAGGAGGCTGCCGCAGCCGCTGGACCGCCCCCTCCAGGGTCTCCAACAAGGGGTCCATCTTGTCGTGAAACTGTAGACGGAAAGAGTTGGAAGAAAGTATTATGAGCAGAAGGAGGAGGAGAAGAGAGTGGATTGAGGGGGCCGGGTTAGGGGTTTTGATAGCTGGGTGACATTTTGAAAGTGGGAAAATACTGAGATATGTGGGTGGTCAGCCATCTGTGGCAGACTGCATTCACTTTTTTAAAATGCGTTTTACATCAGATTTCAACAAGGGGTGTATAACAGCCGTACAGTTCTTATACAGAACTAAATATCTCAGTGTTGCACCTTTAGCATGTCATCCAGGTTGTATAACAAAGTTGGTCTTGATCTACCACACAAGAGGGAACCCCTAAGCACAAAGTTCAGTCCAGAGACATTATGGACTAGAGAGCAAAGAAGGTACAATTTCTAGTGAGTTGATGGGCTTTTTAAGGCATCTGAGGGGAAATTGCTTGATCTATACATCACACAACAAATCACATATAGCCACAAGGGAGAGATTTTTTTGATATACAAAAGGACATTCATGAATGATTTCAATGACGTAAATCTAGCCTAGTCTGAGACCAAAACAATCATTACTGGAAAGCATGTCTCAGTTTGAGACCAGGCATGATTCAAGTCTACAAACCTACACATTTCCTAACAGATTTAAATCAGGTTTATTGTCACTCAGGGGTTGGCAGACACATAGTTTGGACCATTATGTAGATCATTAATTTATTATTATTATGAGTTATTTGATAACTTATTTGTACATTTTTTTGATGTTTTGTTTATTTTCAATATGTCTGAAATTAATTTCTTCATTCATTGGAAATCTTGATCTGCAGTTTTATCGTTTCTAATCAGTAACAAGGTTGTAAGTAAAAGACAATCTTGTTAGCATTTGATATAAACTGACTGAATAAATTATTTAACATAATTGAATTCATCTGGCAAGATTAGTGCTTGATCAGTGTATACTAATATAAGTATTATTATAGATTCATACTTCAGTCAACCAAAGCATGTGGTGTAACCTCAGCCTGAGTGCCAGTTTGATGTTGTCAGTGGTCTTACCTCTACCAGCTGCAGTGAGCAGTGACGATGGAGTAATTGATGGTGGGGGGGCAACACACACAGCACATCCATAATGAACAAGGAATGGGATGACGCAGGGTTGCAAATGTGAGGGGTGGACATGATGAGGGAGATTAGGGTTAAGTGTAAAAGATGAGGGAGGAGAGACAAGGAGGCGGGTGGTTTAGGATGGAGCGAGGGATGAGGACAGTGTGGAAGTGCAGGTAAGGGGAAGAGGGAGTGATACATGGGTTGATTTGATGGGGGTGGAGGGTGGAGAAACAATACAATGAGTTAAATCAGAGACATGCACACAGTACAAACTGTCAAGCAATATCAACTGCAGCAACACTCAGCCTGTAACACAGGTGATTTAATGATGTGTCACTAGGTAAAGTGCAAAAAGAGAAAGTGAAGTGTCCGTAAAGAAAACTACAACTAAAAAGAGAAAAGTCAAAATGATACATTTTGTCTGAGCAATAGTCTTATTATGATGAAATGTGTGTATTAGCTCTTGATAATAATATACTGTACAAACGTTTTAAAAACTAAAATATAGAAAACACAAGATAAAGAAATAAAAACAGAAAACAGAAAATCTAAATAAAACTTGGCTTTCACTGAACTCATGACTTTGCGCGGTAAATCCTTAATATAATTTAGTTTCAAGCAGCAAACACAGACATAAGCAAACACATAGACGGATGTCATGCTGCTTTGTAATCGTCTAACAAGCTGTAAACAGACCACTTGTTTGTCCTCTGTGACGCACCTGTGAAGACTGGGACACCGCCTCGTCTAGGGTTGTCGCACGACCTTTGACCATCTCTTTGATGGCCAGGTAGCGTCTCTCGGCCTCCAAGTAACGTTGCGTCAACGTTGCCCCCTCCTGGAGGCTGAGCTCAGCCAGCTGGGGTCCAATCTTCAGCAGCTTGTCGATGTGGGGCTTGTGCTCTGCGATAGACTCCCTGATCAACTAGAGAGGCAGTGAAGGATAGAGGGGAGGGGGGTAAATACACATTTACGTTAGAAGAAAGAGAAAATATTTGATATCTTCTCTTACTCTCATCTGGTCCTGTTGGAGTCGAAGCGCGTCGGTGTCGATGGCTGGCGGTGGCAGCTGGGAGATGAGGGTTTCAGTCTCGCCCAACCAGGGCTCCAGTTCCTCGTAGGTCTCCCAGAACCGAGCAACCAAAACCTGGGCCTGCTCCAGGTCTGAGAACCGCTCACTGTGGCTCTGACTCACTGCATCATAACGAGCACTGAGAGAATCTGTCTTCACCTGAAGAAGAAGAAAGTGATGACTAGTCAGTTAAGCATCGTGTCCCTCACTTCCCATTGTCACTCCCTCACTCCCTTTGCTATTATTAATTTACACAAAACGTAAATTTCTCCTGCTCAGTCTCTTCCTCTTAATTCAGTAACTCACTATCAGTGCGTCCTTCTGGGTGTCGCTGCAGGTTTCCAGGATGTCGTCTCTGGTGCTGAGCAGCTGATCCACAGTGTCTTTGTGTCGGATGATATCGATGTTGAAGGCCCTCTGCACTTGCATTTGGGCCACTGTCACATCAGGCTCCAGGCTCAGGGGCCCAAGAGACTTCAATTTACGCTCCGTCTCCCCGACCCAGGCCAGCTCTGCATCCACTGCCTCCTCATACTAAAAGAAGGAGTGAGCATTTAGAAGGTGTAAGTGGCCACAGTAAACTAGACAAATGTAATGGAAAGTTAGCTCTACATTCATCTTTGCACATAGCTGCAACTGCATGCAGTACCTGTTGTGACCTCTGGATGGCAGCTTGTACCAGCTGCACACGCTGAGTGATGGTTTCATCAGACTGGCGGTAGCGCTGGTTTGCATCGGCGACCAGGCGGTCCAGGCCCTCGCGGGCTCGCCACGGGACCAGATCCAGCAGGGCGCTGCCCACCTCGTTCACCGTATCCAACACCAGACGCTTCTCTGCCGACACCTTCTTCAGCTCCTACAAAAGTGAAAGAAGAGTTTAAAAAAGCAAAAGATGCAATCAAGTGGAAACGTATGCTTAAATATGGGTAAATAAAAACTCATATACAAATGTAAAGGTGAAATTAACTTGACTAAATGGCATCCAGTGCATCCCACTGTTGTTTCTGCTGCCGGGGGTTGCGCTACTTGTATGTGTGGTAAACTGAAAGCATTTTAAAGTCTAAACAATTGAACATGTCATTGTAGAATGAAAAGACTAGAAAGAGGGAACAAATTAAATGACAATAATTTGCTCAGTAGCTTTTACAAACTGTTCCAAGAAATCATTGTTACTATGGTAACTCAGCTGTGGGCGGGTTATTATTGGAACGGCTGAAAATGTCATTACTTACAGGAGCTGTCATCAAATCTGTTTATTTTTTTTTCTATTTTAAGAAAAATAAGTAAGTAAGAAAAATAAGTTTGTAAAATGAAAAAGATTATGTCTGTACAATTTTACCAACTTAATTAAATAAACTTACATAACTGCTCCATCAATCATTTTGTAAAGCAGCAGTCACTGAAACAAAACCAAATACTGCAAAAGAGGATGTGCATCTCTGCTTAATAAAAAACAACTCCTCCTATATAACACAAAACCATGAAATGTGTGTGTACAGCGCTACGGATGCATAGATTGATGTCTATTCTTGTCCTGCTGTTCCAAACATTCCTTCAAAACCATGTGACTCACAGACAGAGTTAATGTTATATCAGGAAGCAATGAGTGACATGAAATTGTCTTATACAACATCACATGTAAACACTTAACTACTGTAATTAAACTGCCTGCAAAAAACAACATGTTTAAATAGGGAATTTTATAAAGACAGGAGTGAGCTGCTGCATAGATTCAGGTTTTATGTGTTTTTACAGTGTCCTTCATAAAAAAAAAAAAAAAAAATCTAATTTCTTTTAAGAAAATAGATAAATAAGTAAATAAATGGATATCTTATACTCCATCTACCTTTTGTCTTTCCTGGTAGGCCTGCGTGGCGTCGGGCTCCATATTATTAAGCTCCGCCTCCACACTGTCCAGCCACTGGTTGATGTCGTCGTGGGCGCTGGCAAATCGTGTGGCCAGCTGCAGGGCCTGCTCCAGGGTGCGGAGGGCCTTGCTGCTGCCGGCTGTCATCTCAGCGTAGCGAGACTTGATGCCGTCCAGCTTCTCCTGGATCAGGAGAACTTCCTCACCTGCAGGAGAACACACAGGTCTGATCACACACTGACCTCCATATCCTCATATCCATATCCATAAATAAGTCTGCATCCATATTTTTGAGAATGTTGCACTTGTTTACTGTGGACTCACATAATCCTTGTATGGAAACATACAAATCCACTTTTGGGGTCTTAATCCTTATATTACCTATAATATCTATTACTAATATAATTCACCATTACAAATATGTTCTGCAAAATCTCACAGTACTCTCATGTTGACATTTCTGCATACCTTTCATAGCCACATTTAAGTAAAAAAAGTGTATTCATAGGCCAACAATGTCAGGTCAGTCAGCATGGGTAATATCATGAGAAGGGAGACACAAACCAGATGTTACAGTCTGGTTTACCGCTCATATAAAAAATGTGTGCTTTGGATGTGAATCTAAAACAACTAAAGGACCACAGTGTTTTAGTTACTTTCCAGTGTGATAACTGTGTGTCAATAAACAATTATTAATATACAGATTGCTTTATGGATTTTAGTTACTAACCATTAAAACAAATGGTGAAAGAAGATGACACCAGTCAGACACCTTCCAGCCCAAATTGGAAAATTACCAAGGATTACCTTTTAACTATTGTGTTTAATATCAAAAGTTATGAAACAGAAAAAAATCAAAGTTAGGAAAAGCTAAAGAAAATTAGGAGTCTGAAATTACCTGTGGTCTGTTTTAGCAAAGCCTGCCCATTCTTGATGGCCTGATCCACGGTCTTCTTCCTGCTCACAATCTCTTCATTTAGAGACTGAAGGATGGAAAGAAGACAGGAAACGTTAACCTGTTATGGATAAAACTAATTGTTCTCTTTGGCTCTATTCTTAGGTGTGTCAACAGTGTGCATCCTTTACTTAACTGTTCAATCAAGTTTAAGTAATAAAACTACACCAGTGTTAGTACTAATGATGCAAAAGCTAATATAACAAAGGTACTGAAAGAAATTATGTAAATTCACTAATGATCCAAGTCCCACAGTCTGTGTTCCTGATTCACGTACTGTAAATATAATGTCATACATGGATATTTTATTGGTATATCTTTTTATTTAAGGAGCCTTTATACATTGCCTAATACATTTACTAACTACTTTTATCATGTTTTGGAAGGAATAACTAAGTTGGCATTCCGTGTGTTGATGAAGCCGTACCAGAGTGTGTTTGTGCTGCTCGGCCAGCAGCTGATGCTGGTAGCTCTGGACAGAGACCTGACCCAGCCTCTGAGCCACCTCTGCCAGCCAGTTCAGCACCTCTACCTCCTCCTCCCCAAACAGCTGAGCGTTAGCCAGCGCCTGCTCCAGCATGCCCGCCCGCCTGGAGCACCATTCAGTAAGTTCCGAGTGAACTGACCTGACCGCCCCCACGCGCTCGCTCAACCAATCACGGTCGGCTGCGCAGCTGAGCGGGGTCAGCGATTGGCTTATGGACTCGAGGTGGTCAACCTCGGCTTCACGTGAGGACACGTCCTCTTGAACCGCCTAGAAGGTGTGTGTATGTATTTGTGTTTGTGTGTGTGTGTTTGAGGGGAGGGTGAAGGATAGTGAGAAACAACAGAAAAACAAATGGATAAAAACTCAAAATATGAGCATGCAAATGACAAATCATGAGTCAACAGGAAATCCAAAACATAAATGAATGAATGAGTAGAACAACTTAAAAAACAGACACGACTGAAAAATTAAAAATCAACTTAGCACGACTAAAGCAAGAAATGGACTTGTATGTTTGGGTGCTTTGTGGATTGTACGCCTCATGCTTCCTTTTCCAGCATCTTGAGTTACACTGGATTAGATTAGGTGCAGGAGCATTTTTATCTAGACTGCTGATTGCGTGTGTTTGCCATTATGAATCCTTCTCTATGTAACTTGTCAGTTCAAACAGTGAATAACAATATTTAAAGGTAAGTAAGTAAGACATTGAGTATTTTCCTGAGTGGAACAAGTGTGAATCTATTCAATTGAAAATAAGCCATGTCTGGCCTTTACTTTACCAAGCATGTCAACAATTCTTCCTACCCCTTCAATCTATGATTTTTTTTTATGTGATTATATTTATGTGTGCATTTTTCACCTTTTTGCTTAGAGGACCCAATTAAAAGAAATATTCTCACACAGCCAGGGATTCTGCTCATTGACATACCTAAATATAAACCTTTGTGATAGCAGCACTGAGGACATCTGAATGTTAATGTCTCAAATCAACCCGTCTGATAAATGAAAGAACTGTTTCTCACAATGTTAAAAAAAAATCAATAAATGAATAGTTATTGCATTTTTCACCTTTTTGCTTAGAGGACCCAATAAAAAGAAATATTCTCACACAGGCAGGGATTCTGCTCATTGACATACCTAAATATCAACCTTTGTGACTTTTTCATGAGGTTTGGGTCTGTAGAACAAAGGGGGCCGAACAGTACCTTGTGCTTCACAATCTGCTGGGTGATCTTGGCTGTCTGGGTTCCCATGGGCTCGGCGGAGCTCAGGCGTCTCTCAGTGGCACTCAGCCATTCTCCCAGAGGCTCCACGGCTTCGTGGAACTGAAGAGCCAAAACCTGCAGCTCCTCCAACTGCCTCTGCCTAAAGGAAAGGAGGGGAAGAAGAGATGAGGAGGAGCTTTTTATTGCTATTTTATTGCTTTCACTGAATTTGTTGTTCAACTCAGAGCTGATTTTGTGTCACACAGCTGTCAACTTTTATTACAAAAACAGTTTATGAAACACTCATGGCATTTTTATGATACATTATTAAATTTCAAAAGAATTTTAAACACAGATAAAATGTAATACAAAATGCATTTAAGACAGAGAGAGGGAAGGAGGTTGTTGCTTAGCGGTGAGAAAACAGATCATGTCTGTCTTTTTGCGTGTGTCACCCGAAGCATCAAACAGCGTGCATATAAAGAAATCAGTAGTGTGTGGGTGTGTGGGTGCATACACTTACAGTATTTATGTGGTTAGTGTTCATACTAGACAGTGTAATACATTACAGAGACATCATGCCTACCAGAAAGTTGTCTGGCATGAATGTTTTATGACAATTATATAATTATGACACTACTTAACATGAGATCATCTGGGATATCAACCATCTTCACTGTGCTTTGCGTTTGTGTACACATTCCCCCCTAAAGAGTCATTTCTTTCCCCGGTGAACATAAGAGCTGATGAAATTACTCGCAGATCACAAAAACCAAAAGTAATAATACTATTCAACAGAGCCACACACCGATGAAACGAGAAAACAGAAAATCACCACAAGATAACATGCTGTGGAGGAACACCACCAATTGCTTTCCCAAACCACGTATTTTTGCTTTCTGTGATATTATCAGCATTGACTCTTCGAAGGATCAAATGGAAAGGATTGGATCGAGATATACAAAACTGACATCTCAAGAAAGTCAGGAGTATCTGGAAGAGCCAGGATAATAAGAGAGCAGTATTATATCTTGGTATTGATTGCTACAGGGACACTACGTTTTTTTTCTTCTTACTCCATGGGGAATTTAGAGATCACAGAGCTTATACTCAGATCCTTCCCATCCTAAAGCCCCCCAGTGTACCGTAGAGGAGTCTTACCTGCCGCTGGCTTTGTCCAGCAGGTCTGTCCATCTCTCTGCCAGACACTGAAGCTGGGTCTGGATCTTCTCTCGGTCCTGAGTGTCCGCTGTGGCTGCGATCCTCTCTCCCTCAGCGCTGATCATCTCCACCGTCGCCCGGCGATCATCTAACAATCTCTGGAGCAGCTGGAGGAAGAGAAAGACACACAGTTATTGGTACAAATCGTTTCTAAAAGGGTTCTCTTTACAGCGGCAATTAAGATCGACCTTGGGCCAGTTTTTATCAGCGCTTTCATTTGGGAGGCCAACGTTGTACAGGTTCAATGTTTCCTTATTTATTTTGATTCATTTAAGAATAAAGCGCATTATCTTTTACGGAAAATATATAAAATGCCGGTAATGTATCTGAAACATCTTATTCTTTTTAGAATGTGCCAGATGCATTAAACGCGTTTTATTTATTTTTTGTAAAAGATGAGTGCCTTGGTTCCTGTTGAACTGGTCTATTGGATTTGTTCATGCCCCCTTCCAAAGAGCACCGCCTTTTTCTCACTAATATAAGTTCCTCTCTGCGATGTCTTCTATTTTTCATAAGAATAAAATGCATTGATATAATGAGCTCCTTACGGGGCTCCGGTATTATATGTAACAAAGTTACATTTGAGATTTACAAGAGCCTCATATTTACATTGTTATCTACAGATGAGTGATGTGTCAAAAAAAAAAATCATGAAAATATTTTTAACGTAAACTATGAGTGTGAAAACTTCAGCTTTGTAAAGAGGGCAACTAGTTTTGCACTAGGGCCAGATTTGTCCCTCTGGCGGCTATTTGACTAACACTGCTTTTCAGTATTTCTGTTCTCAAATGTAGTCTACCAAAAAAGTGACAATATATTAGAAACACAGTAAAAACCTACAGCCTAAAAAATGACCATTAAATAAACACCTGCCTACTGAGTGTACATTAAAAGTGTGTTGCTGACACTTGTGACTTTTAGAAGTCAGAAAATGTGTATTCAGGACATAAGTAGTTACTGCAAACGGGTTTAAGGCATGATGAAAATAATCCTTTTCCCACAACAGAATAAGTTTCCCATTTTTACCAAAAATCTATACTTAAACTTTTAAAAACATTACCAACCTTTTCTTTGTTTTAGAGGAAAGCGAATACAAAGCACATGAATTACAAGCTCTTTAAAAATGTGTCAATGTTTCATCAAAAGGACTCAGGTTAGCTGATATCTATTTGCATTATTAAACATTTAATGAGGGTGAGTGTTACTTTACTAAAAGGTAGATACAGTACAAACTTGTATTCACTTAACTAGGGATCCAACTGTTCTAAGATCAGAAAAGAACATACATGAAAGTTACTTCCTTCCTGCTTAGATAGCAGCTCCTCTGTCTGCTTTGAACAAAAAGCTTGCAGTTGAGCCCCTGGAATGCACTTCTTTACGGTTTACGCTCTCTTTCTCAGCCAAACAGTGACACCACTCTTTGTCACGGATGTAAACACGTGATTGATCGCTGGTCGAGACCGCAGCACACTTATGTGCACAAACACAGGAAGTGTATGTCGGATAAACAGGAGAAACTGTGTGTGTGTGTGTGTGTGTGTGTGTGTGTGTGTGTGTGTGTGTGTGTGTGTGTGTGTGTGTGTGT